>NC_081358.1:30969964-31269964 GCF_030684315.1 Stegostoma tigrinum | reverse complement strand
TCCCGACTGTCAGAAAGAACGAGACACACAATGCCCGCCTCGAGCAGAATCCTTGTGCTGAAATAACTATTCGGCTGACACCTTAGGACAGAACTCCACGTTATGTATTAAACGGTATTAAAGCCGAAAAGATGCGATGCTCATTGAGCAGCAGCAAACCTTTTAGCAGCTGGTTTTGATCTTTATAGCGTCATAATTTTAAAATGCAAGTCAACATTATAAATGAATTCTCTAACCTTTGGAGTAAAAACGAATCAAAACATCATTTGCGTTACATAATGAAATGGAACAAATGCGGATCAAATATTACCGTCAGATTTGTTAGAAACACAATATCAGCAACAATCTAGATTAGGTTAGGGAAGGAACGTACTGTGGTGCATTTGGCGTCAAAACTTTGGGAGCGATTGGCGATGATTTCATCATGAGTCTCGTTAGCCACTTAATTAGATGTGGCCAAAACACCAGAACATTTTTAACAATCACCTATGTATCAATACCGAGAACTGCATCTTCAAAGCGAAGTAAGATTTTCTCTTTGAAAACAATTAACCCGTGCATTTGAGCCGTTAACAAGATTTCCCCCTTTGGCAATGCTTGCGAATTCTCTTGAGGAGGTGCAAGATGAAAAGCTTCGGCAAAATGCGAATTTTTGCAGCAATCACAAGATTTTCTTAAAACGCTACGGCGCCAGATTTTCAGGAATACATTCGGTATTATTGTACTGTTATAAACGGAATCCACAGAAACACAGCAGAATCAAGCAGAAATGTGCATGTCAATTGTTAATGCTATGACTGAAGTCATTACTCTGGAATATGTTCAGAAAAAAAACTAAATTAATTACAAACAACAGAATATGATTAAAGTGAGCATCAAACTCGAAACTTTTTTACAGGAGGTTACAATAAATAACATTTTTTCCAATTTTCTGTCCTTTTTCTAACAAGTATTAAACCTTTGCAGGAAAATTGAATGTAGTTAATGCTTGTCAAAGGCTCTAATTTCTGCACAGTAACGAATCGGCTATATATCAGCAACCGGATTATTAACGGAACATACTAAATAAGCACATAATGAATATTTTAAAATTGCCAACAGATTAATGGTGGGAAAGTAACGTCTATTTCAAACAAACTAAAGTAAATTCAGAAACGACCAGTTATGGTGATACCTGATAATTATAAGTTGTTTCTATCTTCAAGGATACTGCCTGCATAGTGGGTTGGTTCCTGTATTTTCTGTTTGTTTTTAAGTTTTAGTTATAGGTGGTGATCTCATTTCATTGGAGTATTTATTCAAATATATGTGTCGTAATTTATTTAAATACTCAACCGAAATAAATGCGTTACCAGTGGAACGCAAGGTCCAGAAAAAGATGTTGTCTCGCAAGGTCATCTGAGTCTGTAAAAAAAAACTATTTCACGTGTGAAATTGTGAAACAGAATGGACCGCGCTCTCAACTATCGCATGGGATGGAAATTTAAAACACGATGTGTTTATTGTGATGGGAATGGGGTTTTTAACAATATTTGTGGTGTATTATAAACATTAAATTTAATTCGAGCTGGTGACTCAGTTCAAGGATCTAACCATTTTATTAATTGGATACAACCGTTTTCCGTGTAATCGTTTTATTTATTTATATATCTGTACTTGCTTCACTTAAAATCAGATTTAACTTGCTAATCATGACAATTAAATCTTAAAAATGTTTAAAAAAATACCTTTGTTCTAAGTCAAAGCTCCTCATCCGCTTTTCAGTTCGGATTGTTACTAAAAGAAATGGCAGTGTACTGATTTTTTAAAATAAGACAAAGTAAATAGAATTTGCCTTAGTATGAAAAAGCGAATAGCCCTAAGATAATACACTCAGGCTTTTAGTAATCAAGACGTCTCGTGCATGTGTCATCTCTATAATTGTTGAAAATGGTTATTAATAAATGGAAATACATTCATAATGGACACATTTTTATTTAGCGACCTGGTTTATCCGGGGTAACAGTTCAATATGCAAATTTTAAACAGTCCGTCAGAGAGTCCCAACAGTTTCCGAAGAACTGGAACATCTCAGATCCTGCGCTTTTCTCGAGTCCAGAGAGTACCGGTGCCGGAGGAGGATCGCAAACAAACGACACCCAAATTATTCAAAGGTAATAATCATAAATAAGTTGCATAAACATAAAATTAGATGAAATAATACGTAAAATAATCGATTAAAGAAATGGTATATTACCAATTATGCACAACTGGAGATTCGTTCATGGCATGAATTTTTAAAGTAACTGAAATGATCAAATCACTATTTTCAAGTTTTCGAAAGAAACGTTCTAGCAGATAAAAGTTACACAGGGTTACGGGTTAACATATTCCATACCACATGTAATAGCAGCTTTTCTAGCATATGCGTGATATTTTATATTTAACGAAAAGAAACTGGTGCTAATAGTGAACAATATTAGCATTATTTACAGTCATTTACTGCATTTATATCAAAGACTTAACTAGCGATATAAACAGAAATACGAAAGAAGTGTGAGAAAAATCAATACTCCTCCCCAATTCGAATATAATTTAACTCATCAATAACAAAATTAACTGGGAGCTGTTCAGCTCACATCGGGTAATGCAATGTCATGACACATCGTCCATAAAAATCGTGTTATGGTTTATATTAAATTGATGAAAACTATTTATATGCTCTTTTAAAAATCTAGAACATGGTTAATTCACTAAATAAGTTTACATTTTACTGAGAAATAGCTTTGTTTTACTGCTGTATGATCCATCATTGAAATAGGATGCATTGCCTGTTTCCCTTTAGTATTTATTCACAGGAATAAAGCGGGCGTTTATCATAAAATGTTATATTGAAGATACCAATGATGGATTTAAAAATTGAATTTAAACGATAAAATGTCCTTATAAAATGCCCCCAAAAATCCAATCTCTTAAATTACTCTCCACCCAACACTGACAAAAGCTTTAAAATTTAGTTCGTGCAAAGACTTTTTGATAGTTTAGACAACGCTTTAAAACACTGACTGAATGCAAGTAAATCTGTTCTGTGTTGTGCAACGGAGCCAAAATAGTCCTGATTATTTTAACATTTCATTTTTCTTAAGCGCAGTCAATGCTAAATTGTTTGTTATTGAGTTGACCCATTTAGTTTAAATAGAGATAAACGATTGCTCACGTGACAATAATAGCGGCGAGGAAAGGAAAGAATGAGATCTTAAGAACTGCCGATGCTGGAGTCTGAGATTAAACAGCGTGGAGCTGGAGGAACACAGCAGGCCAGGCAGCATCAAGGGAGCAGGAAAACCGACATTTTGGTCGGGACCACACTGCGTTATTTAAGGGTTAGAAGAATAAGTTCCAGTGTACATTTCTGCATTTATACTTTACATTTAAAGTTGGTGATGTTTCCGATACTCTAATATTTACACGTATGGACTGAAAAATACTTAAAAACACAAACTGAAGCAAAGATTCAGTAATCAGGTAAATCCGAAAGTAATGGTTTTGCAGGCGGCAGCTCAGTTTAGACAAGATAACGTGAACTCCGCAGAAGGGTGGACAAGTGCGGCAAAATATATAATCGCTCATCTTGTGCCGTCATCGGGCGCTGAGCATCATTGTAAGCCATAACAAGAATTGTATTGAGACATAATTTTAAGATTACCGAACACAAGAAAGTGAAGTAAAAACATGGTGAACTTTTTGACTACAACCTGAAAATCAGTTCACAACATGTGGCTATTTTTGCTACTAAACGGTTTAGTTTTTTTATGAATTTGCCAAACTTAAATATTATTTTTTTAAAAAACGACAAAATACTTGGACAGCACATTTAATGAAATAAATTTGAGTAAATAATCACATTCGTATCTTTCAAAGTAAAACAAAATATGACTAATGCGGTTCCAACATCAGTGAATGGTGACTATATTGTTTGGACCTTCGATCTCAGTTGGCAGCGTCAGTGATGTTAGGCCTGAGGTTCAGCAATATTCTGCTCTGAGGCAAAGGAGGAAGTTTTCCTTAAACCTTGATTCTGTGCCAAAAAAGATTCGATTATCAACGCATGTTTAACATAATGAACAATTAATCAAAGCAACAGATGTTTTAAATACCACTGTTTTCGTGGTGAAGTTTAGTAATGTTTATTCACAGTCCCTTCCACAATTTAATACATGTAAAACCAAAAAGTAATTTGTCAAGAAATGTGAGCCCAGCAAGGTTTGCCACCCATCCCTACTTCCCCTGAGAAGGTGGTGATAAGGCACTTTCTTGAACTCCTACAGTCCATCTGGCGTAGGTACATTCACAGTGCTTTTAGGGAGTTCTAAGAATTTGAACTGACAACAGTGAAGGAAGGGCGATGTAGTTCTAGTCAAGATGGTGGGTGGCTCGCAGGGGAATTCACATAGATCAGCTGCCCTTTTCTGTCTAGGTGTATACGATGGTAACAAAGACATATGTATATTGTGTATAATGGACACTGCTGTCACATGCATCACTGCTGGAGCAAGAGGATATTTAAGGTAGTGAATAGAGTGCTGATCAAATGGATTGCTATGTCCTGGATACTGTTGAGCTTCTTGAGTGTTGTTGGAGAATATACCATCACACTCTCAAGTTGTTTTTTGTAGATGATGGAGAGGCCTCTAAGAGTCAGGAGGTAAGTTACTTGCCGCAGAATGCCCGGCCTCTGACTTGCTGTTGTAGCCACAGTATTTAGATGGCTGTTCCAATTTGGATTTTGATCAAGGGTAACTGTGGGGGACTGATGTGGACAGTGGGGGAAACCAGTGGTGGTAATGCCACTGAATGTCAAAAGGAAATGATCAGTTTCTTTCTTGTTGGAGATTTAATTGCCTGGCACTTGTGTAGCACAAATGTTACTTGTCATTGGTGGCTTAAGCCTAAAAGTTGTCAGCTTTCCCTACGTATGAACGTAGACTGTTCCAGCATTGTAGGAGTCACAAATAGCACGGAGCAATATGCAATAATCAGTGAATATTCCCACTTCTGACCTTATTTTGGGTTAAATAAAAAAATTATGTTCAACAAATAAAGATCTGTCGAGCCAAGTTTGTAAAGAAAATACAAATCCAACATTAAATCTAAATTTGACTTGTTGAGCACAAAAATACACGGTGTGTAATTATAAAGTCAGACCAATAATTACAATATCCGTTCACAATGAGCAGTATCGTTCTTACACCAGCAAGCTGCCACCAGGGCTGTCACACACATAGATTTACACTCTCAATCACTGAAATGGAGCATGGATACTGAGGTAAAAAGAATTGACACTAAAGTTACAGTAACAAAAGATTCCATAAGCTTCTATTTTTCACCAGTAAACGTACCATTATAGGCTATAAATTGACAATTATTTGCATTTATATAGCACCCTAATGTAGATAAATGTATAAATCTCAAATCACTAGATTGTAATCAGGAAAAAAAATGATACCAATGAAGGTGAAATTTGGACTCATACTCGAAAGTTCATTAATAGATACATCTTAAGAACCACATATTGGGGAAGACATGTGGATAGGCTTATGCAGAAAAATCCAGATCTTAAGGTCTAGAAAACAGAAAGCACTGGTGGGACAAAGAAACAGGTGGCTGCGTGTGAGGCCAGGAGTGGAAAAGGACTAGCGATTGTAGGATGCAGGGAAGCTCAGAGTTTGTTGGGGTACGGCCATGTAATTTGTAAATAAATATGAGAATTTTAAAACAAAGGCAAAGGTGAGCACCAATGTAGGTGAGTGGGTTCAGAGATGGGTAATAGGGTCTTGGTGCAAGTCAGCCAATGACTAGCAGGGTATTGGATGAGTTTTGAGTGAATAGAAAGTGGAAAATGGGAGACCCCCATGAAATCATTGGAATAATTGAGCATGGAGTTAAATAAAGGATGGATGAGGATTTGCATAGCAGATAAAATGAAGTGCGAACAGAATTAAGGTAATATTATCAATGTCGAAGGGGACAGACTTGTTGTTGGAGAGATATGGATCAGCTCAGGGTCAACTAAGACACTGAATAATCTGGTGCTGCCTGAAATAGTGGCCTGGAGAGGCAACTGATTCCATAACTGGTGAATGGTATTTTTAGACAGCAATCAATGACAAACTACAGCATATTCAAAGCTTATTTCTTGCTGAAATGGTGGGACTATTAGTGGGTTGGGAATTGGTTGAAATCCATAGTGGATTTTCATCAAGCTCTTAAGCTGAGGCATGGCATTAATATTTCATTTCTAGGTTCCCTGACCAATTGAGAGAGTGGGCAGATAATGCACCAGATTTGTCAAAGGAAGGATTTCTAACTAAAGAACTCCATTAAGGGCCAGAAAGGTATACATACAAGTTTGAGAATATAGCAACTCCTAGGCTGGAGAGGAAGCCTGGGCAGGTTGCCCCCACCCCCACCACCAACCCCACATTCCCAACCCCCAACACCGATCCCTCACCGCTACCAGGTGAAACTTATTTGATCAAGGAATGTGGGTGTCCCTGGCTATGTAAGCATTTCTTGTAGCCATGCTGGGGAGATGTTTTCTTGAACCACAGCACTGCTTGGGATGTAAGCACACCTACAGTGCTGCTAGCAAGTTCCATGATTTTTTTAATATTCATTTATGGGCTGTGGGTATTACTGGCTGGCCAGCATTTATTGCCCATCCCTAGTTGCCCTTCAGAAGGTGGTGGTGAGATCCCTCCTTGAACTGCTGCAGTCCACCTGCTGTGAGTTGACCCACAATGCCATTAGGAAGGGAATTCCAGGATTTTGACCCAGTGACACTGGAGGAATGGTGATACATTTCCAAGTCAGGATGGTGAGTGGCTTGGAGGGGATCTTGAATGTGTTGGAATTTCCATATATCTACTGTCCTCATCCTTCTAGATGCAAGTGGTCATGAGTTTGGAAGGTGCTGCCTGAGGATCTTTGATGAATTTCTGCAGGGCATCTTGTAAAAAGTACTTAATGTTGCTACTGAGCGCAGGCGGTTGAGGGAGTGGATGCATATGGATGCAATGCCGATCAAGCACGCTGCTTGATCCTGGATGGCGTCAAGCTTCTTGAGTGTTGTTGGGACTGTACTCATCCAAGCAAGTAGTGGGTATTCCATCACACTCCTGACTTGTGCCTTATAGACGTTGGACAGGCTTTGAGGAGTCAGGAGGTGAGTTACTTGCCACAGTATTCCTAGCTTCTGACCTGCTCTCGTAGCATCACAGGAACAGGTGAGTCGATGTTTCAGTTCGAACCTTTCGTCAGGACTGAGAAGGGTCCCAATGTGAAATGTCGACGAATCCTGATGAAGGCTCCTGACCCAAAATGTCAATTCTCCTGTTCCTCTGATGCTGTCTGACCTGTTGTGTTCCTAAAGTCCACACTGTGATGACTTTGACTGCAGCATCTGCAGTTCTTCCTGCTGTTGTAGTCACTGTGTTTATGTTGTGAGTCCAGTTGAGTTTCTGGTCAATGGTAACCCCCAGGATGTTGGTGGTAGGGGATTCAGTGATGATAACACCATTGAATGCCAAAAAGCAGTGGTTAGATTGTCTCTTATTCATGATGGTCATGGGCTGGCATCTATGTGCATGAATGTTACTTGCCACTTGTCAGCCAAACTCTGGATATTGTCCAGATGTTGTTGCATTTGAACATGGGACTGCTTCAGTTTTTGAGGAGTTGTGAATGGCGCTGAACATTGTGCAATCATCCAAGAAGATCCCCACTTCTGACCTTATGGAGGAGGGAAGGTCATTGATGAAGCAACTGGAGATGGTTGGGCTGAAGACACTACCCTGAGGAAATCCTGCTGAGATGTCCTGGACCTGAGATGACTAACCTCCAACAACCACAACCATCTTCCTGTGTGCCAGGTATGATTCCATGTGCTGGAAAGATTTCCCCTGATACCCATTGTTTCCAGTTTTGCTAGAGTTCCTGGATACCACACCCAGTTGAATAAAGCCTTGATGTCAAGGGCTGTCGCTCTCATCTCACCTTGGGAATTCAGCTCTTTTGTCTATGTATGAACCAAGGCTATAATGAGGTCAGGAGCTGAGAGGCCCTGGCGGAGTCCAAACTGGGCATCCCTGAGCAGGTGATTGCTGAGCAGGTGCTTCTTGACAGCACTGTTGATGATGCCTTCCACCACTTTACTGCTTATTCCTACTAATATCCTCATGGACAGATGCACTGCTATTGCCAGATTGTGAGGATGTGATCAAATAGACTTTTCCATTTTATTAATTCCCTTCATGCAGGTGGTGAAGGTGGCATTTGGCACATTTGTCCTCATTGGTCAGAGCACTGAGCACACGAGTTGGGACATCATAATATAGTTGTGCAAGAATAACAGTGAGGCCGCATTTGGAGCACTGCATGCAATTCTGGTCGCCTTGCTACAGGAAGGATGTTATTAAACTGAAAGGGTGCAAAAAGGATTTACAAGTATGTAACTGTGACCGGAAGGTTTGAGTTATAAGGGGAGGCTGGATAGGTTGGGATTTATTTTCCTGGAGTGTAGGAAGCTGAGGGGTGACTTTATAGAGGTTTATAAAATCATGAGGGGCACAGGTAAGGTGAATAGCCAAGGTCTTTGTCCCAGGGTAGGGGAGTCCAAAACTAGACGGTACAGGTTCAAGGTGAGAGGGGAAAGATTTAAAAGGGACTTGCATGTATAGAACAAGTTGCCAGATGAAGTGGTAGGGACAAATATAATTAAGACATTGAAAAGACATTTAGACATGTACATGGATAGGAGAGGTTTAGAGGGATACAGGCCAAATGCAGGCAAATGGGACAAGTTCAGCTTAGGAAACCTGGTCGGCCTTGACGAGTTGGGCAAAAGGGCCTGTTGCCATTCTGCATGACTATATGACTCATAGATAGTCTGGAAGGTATGTCAGGGCTTGTACAGAGGGTCAGTAGTGGTTCACCGAGTGACGTACATAAAGATCTTACCCAGATAATATTCTGCCTTTGTCACTCTTCATGCTTCTTCCGACTGGTATTCAACCTAGAAGAGCTCTGATTCATCAGTTGAAGAGAGGGCAGTTGGGAGTAATTGATAAAAAGGTTTCCTTGCCTATGTCTTAAAAATGATTGGGGTTCAGAATCAATATTTAGGATTCCCAGGGCAATTCCCTTCCAACTGCTTACCACATTGTTACTATCCCTGGTTCATCTGTCCTCCCAGTGCACCAGGACATACCTAGGAATGCTGATGGATTTGACTGTGCGATGATACTATGGCTTTAAGAGGCCTATTTTCTCCTGGTTTTGTTTTAAAGAAAGGTTTTAAGACAGAGGTGCTGAGTTGTCTATTGAAAATTTGTAAATAGTTTGTGAGGCCTGGCTTTATTCTAAAAGGAGGAACAATAAAAGCAGCCTAAATTGGTGCGCTCAGGCTCTCACAGAACTAGGATTTTTAGTTTATTAGTTTTACAGCCATTGCAGTTGTTGCTGGGTCTGTTACTACAGTACATCTCTCTCTGCCACAATCTCTCAGGGTTCTCTTGAACTTTTTCTCCTGGGCTTCTGGAGTTACATGTGAGGCAATCTGTTTTCTGAATTTGACTTTTGCTAAAGGTGTGTTTACAGAATGTTTTTATATTGGAACAGTTAATTAGTAATGATTACTGTACCTAACATTTGATTAAGCATTTCAATGGACTAACAGCTAAGCTGATTCTTTTCTTTTTATTTTGTTGTATTTTAGCTGTAGTGCATTGTGTTTTGCTTAAGTCAAGTAATTTTCCCAATTGAATTGCATTTGGAAAGCAACACCTTACATTTATATTTAAAATAAGAAAAAGTTGGAGGGGGGTCTAGGTTACCTTCTTATATATATTTGTGGAGTGGGGGGGGGGTTTGGTCTGGTCCATAATAGCTGGAGCCTCGTCTGCAAGTTATAATTATAAGTATGGTTCTGTCAAGCTGTTGCTTGATTAGTCAGCAGGACAATTCCCCAATTTAGGCACAAACTTCCAAATATTAAGGAGGAATGTGCAAGCTCCATGGGATTGGGTTTGCTGTTTTCCTTTGTGGTGCCCAGGTTGATGCTGACTTGTCTGTCTAGTTTTATTCCTTTTAGATATCACAGCGGTTTAAATAACTGAGACAGTAGTGAAATGAGCTCTCTTCGGAAGGGAGGAAAACTACAGCCTTTCTAACGAAGCAGATATGAATGGAAGCTTCCAAAGTTTGCAGCAGCAGTCTCTCTCAGCTGGAGACAGTGTAGTGAGTGATAGCGGACGTGAGAGGGTGTGGAAAGATGAGTGACAAAATACTCAGGTGCCAAGCCCCATAGTTGTCATATTTCTGGCATTATTTTGTACAGCACTCTCAGAACAACGTAACTCGCAGCTCCAATCATTCTAGGCACCTCACCTTCTGAACAGCAATAATCACTATTTACCTAATCCTATTCCCCCCTTGGACCCTAGTCACACAACGACCCTTTACAAATGATGGCCTTGTTTTCTACACATATAAGCAATTTCCATCAGTCATAACTGTTTCTTTGCCTTGCAATACATGGAAACAGGTCCAGGGAAGGGCAGAGAGCCAGCAGTGGGGTGTCAGGTGTTGCAGTAGTATTGGGGAATGGATTGTTCCTCCAGAAACAGGTACCTTTGCAACCACTGGAAACGCGTGCTTACCTGGTCCACAGGGAATGAGATCAAGTTTCAGGATGCAGATGTCAACAACAACCTCCGGTGAAAGCCAAAGTTTTTTAAGGCACTGATGCTTAGGCAGGTTGAGAGAGATTATTTTCTCTTGCTGACTCTGTGTCGAGTGTCACACCTTCTTTGAACTGGATCTTTATGAATATTCCTTCTGTACTCCTGAATGGCATGTAGCTGAATAGAAGGTAGCTGCTGCTACCACTGCTGGTGTTGGAGTCCAAGAAATTAATTGACTTCCAAGATCTATTTTTCATTCACTGGTTCGGCCAGCATGTATTGCCCATCTCTAGTTACCCATGAAAAGGCCATGATGAGTTGCATTCTTGAACCACTGAAGTTCATATGGTGTAAGTACATTTGAGATGGAATTTCAGAACTTCAAACCAGTGACACTGAAGGAATGGCAATAAGGATGTTGAGTAGCTTGGAGAATAACTTAAAGGGGTTGGCATTCCCATCTACTGTCCTTGTCCTTCTAGATGATAGTTATAAAGGGTTTAGAAGGTCCTGTCTAAGTAGCCTTGGTAAATTGTTGCAATTAACCCACATGTAGTGAGAGCACCATCTTAGCAGCTATGTTGTTAACACTGCTACTACGTATTCAATGCTGGAACTCTTCATTATCACTAGTCCGAATACTCCCATCTTGTCAATTTTATTTCAGAAGCTGGTTGATCCTGGCAAGTTACTGACAGCTCAGAAAATAAATGCACTTCGAAAATGACAGTTATTACAGTACAGGATGAGGCCATTCAGCTCATAATGTCTGTACTGGTTCTTCGAAAGAGCAATTCATATAGTGCCAACACCGCTTACTCTCTATCAATTTACACAACTGTCTTTTCCACACAGTTGTCTAATTCTCAATTAAATCTGCCTCCAACACACTCAGGAAGTCTCACTAGTCATTGTGTGAAAAAGTATTTCCTCTGATCATTTTTGTTTCTTTTACTAATTACTTTAAGTGGCTTGATGGTTAACACTGCTGCCTCACAGCACTAGGGACTCAGGTTCAATTTTGGCTTCCGATGACTTTTTGTGTGGAGTTTGCACATTCTCACCGTGTCTGTTTGGTTTTCTCTGGATTCTCTTCTCACAGTCTAAAGATTGCAGGTTAAGTGGATTGGCCATGCTAAATTGTCCATAGTGTCCAGGAATGTATGGGCTAGGTGGGAAATGCAAGGTTACAGGGGGTGGATTGGTTGGGATGCTCTTTGGAGTGTTGGTGTAGACTTGATGGGTCAAATGGCCTGCTTCCACACTGTAGGAATTTTATGATTCAATGATTTGTGCTCTCTCATCTTGATACTTTCTTAAGTACAGAGTTTCTTCCTATTTACCCTGTCCAGACCTCTTATGATTTTGAATACCTCTTTCAAGTGTCTCAGTTTTATTTATCTAAGAAAACATTTCTAAATTCTCCAATATATTTTCCTAATCAAAGCTCCCCATCCCCAGATCCATTCTGGCTGCTGTAATCAGAATACTTGTTTAAAAAAAATTGATTCCCTATTAAAATATCTAAATGACTTCCTCTGACAGCTGCTTGGGGATCTCAACACACTTTCAAACCTGACCAGCTGAAGCCAGAAATAAGGGGGATCACGTCAGGATCCCAACTTTTAGAGTTTTTATTCTTTGAACACACATACGACTTATCTGTGAACATTTTGCCAATGACTTTGGTTATCCTGGTGTTCATTTGAAGGAACTATTGGCTCTCTCAAGTTTAAATAAGGCTGACTTATTCGACTATGAAGTAATTCCACAAAGGCTGGTATCCCATCACCTAGTCACTCCTTATTTACACATGGAGAGTCTTTGACACTGATCAGCTTCCACAGAGCCAGCTTTCAGAGTGAACAAATCCTCAGAGACCCCCGGTTATTCACTTTCTTTCTTACACTACTGCTGCACAGCAACAGTGCTTACAGACTCCTGTTTATATCTATCATCTGTGGCTTCCTGATCAAATAGGTTAACAACCCCACTTAGGGAATTCATATTTTATGAGGTCCCCCTGGCTGATTTTGTTACAATCACTACATCCCTCCCTCTCCAAGTCTGGGAACATAGGTCTGCTCTTTTTCTTGTAGCCTCTCCTGGGATGTTTTTGGGCAAGGTCCAGTTCCTCCGATGCAGTTTCAGATATGGGCAGTGTGTGCTGGTGCTTGGCCACCTCTTGCATCTGGAGCATCTTGAAAGAAATTCATTCTCTTCTGCAGGCAGTAAAGGCCTTCAGGCTGTGACATCCATCACATCTATCTCAGAGTCGGAGGTTTCTTCAATACTAGATGGAGTGGGAAATCCCACAGATTACAACAGACTTTCCAGGTGTTCTGAGGGGCCAGGTACGTTTTTTTCTTGTCCCGTTTGAGAGTTTGCAACTTTCATGTGGACCACACCTCACCTATCTGAACTTTGGACTTTACGGAACCTGATCTCACATTGACCACGCCTCTTACCCACGCAGGGTCGTTTCTGTGGTTTCGGCACCGAGCATCGTCCCCTGAAATAAGCTCTCTCTCTCACTTGGAGGAGTCTCATATCTGGCACTGGTGTTCCTGATGCTGTTTCAGGTCAATGATGATCAGATTTAACTTGGTGCGGAATCTTCTCCACATTAACAACTCCACTGGAACTATTCCTGTAGTTGCATGAGAGGTGGTCTGATAATCAAATAAGAACTGGGACAATTTGGCATTGAGTGAAGCTGTAGCCTTCAGAGTTTGGACTGCTCTTTCCATTAGATCATTAGATGATGGATGAAAATGGAAGTGTCCATTTATGCCATATACCATTCAACTTTAGGAAATACTCAAATTCCGTGCTGGTAAGTGATGGATTGTTGTCTATGACCAAGACTTCAGGGAGTCCATCTATTGCAAAAGATACATACAGCTTTTCAACCATGATCTCAGTATGTGAAATGAATGAATACTATACACATCCAGCCACTTTGAGTGGATGTTCACAATAACTAAGAACATTGAGCCCATAAAAGGAACCTGCATAGTCGACGTGTAATCAAGTCCAGTGTTTACCCAACCATTCCTACAAAGAACAGGGAGTGGCTGACAGTAATTTCTGTCCTTGTTGGATCTGTAGTACTGCCCAATCAATGTGGCTATGTCTGCATCCAATCCTGGCCACTAGACATAACCTCTTGCTAATATTTTCATCTTGGGCAACCTTGGTGAAATTCAGCCAGTATCTGGCAGCAACCTTTGCTTCCCATAGTAAAACGCATTCTCTAGGGTCACCTGGTCTCACTAGATCCATAAAGGTTTCAATTCTCTTTGCGACGGTCCTTTTGTTTCCCATATCACCACCAGCTGTTTTAGCTTTTCCAGGATGCGATCTTTGTGTGTCCACAGTCTAATATTGTCAGTAGTGACCAGAAATTTTAAAACCAGAACGGACACTTCCGACAGCGGCAGCACTAGTGGTGCATCTGCCCGTGGGAAGCAGCAAATGTGGAAGCATTTAGCCACTTGGCCTCCCAGGTGGTGTTCCAACTTGTAATTATATACACTTAGAATAAGAGCCCACTGCTGAATTTGACCTGAAGCTATGCGTGGCATGGCCTTGTCCTCTTTGAGTGTGGTCTGTTCCTATCAAAAATTTATGTCTGTGAAGGTATTGGCGTAACTTTTTCACACTAAAGATGACCGCCAAACCTTTTTTTGTCTATCCAGGCATATTTGCGGTCTGCATTGGCAAAAGTCCAGGAAACATTTGCTGTTGGGTGTTCCTCTCCATTGGGTTATCCATGAGCCAATACTAACTTGATACCGTACAGGAAGGCATCGCATGTCAGCATCAGATTTTGCTCGAGATCATACTGGGCCAATACACCAGGTGATGACAATTGCTTCTCCACTTACCTGAAAATGATGGCAAGACTGTGAGACCACTTCCAAGACTGACCTTTTTTCAATAGCAGATGTAAAGATGCCAAGGTGGAGGCCAGGTTACATATGAACTTTCTGTAATAATTCACGAAGCTAAGTCAACGCCTAAGCTCCAGTTCAGACATGGGACCCGAGGCACATTTTATTGCGCTCATTTTATCTTCCAAAGGGTGTAACCTGGTTTTGTTGACTCTGCAGCCCAAGTAGGTCACTTGGGGTGGCATGGAACACACATTTTCCCCTTCTAAGATGCATACCTGCCTTGGAGAAAAGACTAAAGGACTACATTCAAGTTTTCTAAGTATTCTTTATTGGTCTTCGCTGTTATTAGCCTGTGATCCAGATAAATGGTGACATGGAGTAGACCCTGTAAAGCTTTCTCCATTGTCTGCTGAAAAATGGCACAGGCTGATGATACCCCAACTGGCAGTCTTGCACACTGGTGTACAAGTCCTCTACGCAAGAGACTGGGTATTTATTCAACTCTGAGAAGTTGTTAACCATTTGTTTAAAATCCCCACAAAGGCAAACCAACCTGTTCGGCTTCATAATTGGTCTACTGGTGCTGCCAATTCTGCGAACTGTCCTGATTTGATGATTCCTTCACTTTCCAGCCTCCTAATTTCTGTCTCTACTTTTGCTTATAAGACAAAACGCACTTTGAGCCTTCCAGAAATCTGGATTGGTTCCTTGTCAATGTGCAAGGTGATCTGGATTCCTTTAACAGTCCCTTGACCTTCCCGAAAAATCTCTACGTATTTAATTTGGACTTCACTCAGGCAGCCATTTTCTAATTGAAAAATGTGAGCCAATCTAGGTGAATCTTTTTCAACAGTTTCACCTCATCAGGCTTAGGTCCAAGCCTTTTACTACAATCAGTGGTAATCTAACCAACTGCTTCTCATAAAGCTCCAGAACTAAAGTTGTACCCTTAATCTGCAAAGGTTCCCTGGTATAGGTTCTCAGTCTAGCCAAGGTCTCTTATACAAACTTAAAAGGTTGGAGTCCAGAGTGAATTTTTTTTAAAGACTGGTTCTGCAGCCACTGATACAGCCATGCCAGTATCAACCTCCATTAGAACCAAATGACCATTTAACCAGATGTTTATTTTGATTGGTTCTGGTTTGGATGTTGCTAAGCAACTTAGCTGTTCCAAGCTAGACGTAGGTGGGCTTTCCAGGGAGTGCACACTCCTGGATATGAGTTCTCTTACTCAATTCAGGTCTAGCAGGGCTCTTTTTCTGTTTTGAATCTGCGTACCAACAGCAACCATAATGGCTTGCCGAGCGATCCTGAAGAAAATGTTAATCATTTGGCCAAAGCTTGGCTTTATTGTGGGGTTTTGCTGTAGGCTGACCAAGTGTCTCTCCCTTCAAGGTATGTCCAGAGTGAGGCTATGCATGTGCCTTCACTCATGTGGTGTCCCCCAAGCTTAGTTGGCCTGGCGGGGTTGTCCAATTCCACTGTGTACTCTAACTCATAAGATCCACATGCCCATTTTCCAATGATAAAGCCAGTTGTAGTGTCTGTTTGAAGTCCAGTTGGGCTTCCAATGGTAGGCGCTTTTTCATGGTTACAATCAATCCCAAATACCAAATGGTCTCTCAGCATCTCATTAAGGGTTAAACCAAAGTCACGTGCCTCTGCCAGTCATCCTAATGTCATCCAAACTCCCGACACAATTCCTCTGGTTCTCAAACTGCCAAGTAAAACCAATAGCATCTCAGAATTAGAGGAGGCTTGCGGTCATAATATTCCTTAACTAAATTCAGCAATGCTTCAAAATCTTTAGTATCTGGTGCCTCAGGAAACATTAAGCTCCTAATAACTGGAAAAGCTACAGGTTCAAAAGCTGTCAGGAAAATTATTCATTGCTTTACATCTGCTCCAATGTCATTTGCCCGGAAAAAGCAAGGCATTCCTTCCACATACTGGGCCAAGTCTTTCACAGCAGGATTAAATTAGTCAAGTTTCCCAAATTAAAGCATAATGCCAGAAATGCTTATCCTGACAATTGTTCAAAAATTTTTTTGTTTTTTAAAAACAGGCGTGTATCTTTTTCTCTCATCAACACTGAAATAACTTCACAGAGGCTGTTATCCCATCATCATGTCAACCCTTTATTTACACATGCACAGTATTTGACACTAGTCCGGCTTCCCCACAGCCAGCTGTCAGAGTGAACAGGACATCTGACACCCCTGTTTATTTCTGTCAACCAAAGGTCCTCGATTGTACCAGGTTAACAGGCCCAATCAGGGACCTCGTAATCTATGAGGTCCACCTGGCTGACTTCATTACAATCACTGCAGTTGTATCCCTCTATCCTCTGCCTGTTCATGTGTCTATCTAAATGCCTGTTAGAAGTTGCAAACACATCTGCTTCTATCACCTTCCATGGCAGCACATTCTAGGCACCTACCAGACAACATTAAAAACTAGCCTCTTTAAACTTTCTCCCTCTCACCTTGTACTTATGCCCCGTAGTTTTTGACATTTCCACCCTACAAAATATCCACTCTATCCATGCCTCTCAATTTTTTATACTAAGATCATGAATGGCATATAGATAGGATGAATAGCAAAGGCCTTTGCCCTAGGATGGGGGAGTTCAAGTCTATGGGGCATACTTTTAAGGTAAGTGTGAAAAGATTTAAAAGGGACCCAAGGGGAAACTTTATCCCACAGAGGGTGGTTCATGTGTGGAATAAACTGCTGGAGGAACTGGTAGACGCAGGTACACTTACAACATTTAAAAGACATTTCAACAGGTGCATGAATGGGAAAGCTAGAGAGGGATATGGGCCAAACACAGGGAAGTGGGACTATTTTAAGTTTGGAAAACTTGAGTGATGCGGATGAGTTGGATCAAAAGGTCTGTTTCTGTGCTGTAAGACCCTATGATTCTAGATTGCCCCTCAGCCTCTGACAGCCTAGTGAAAAGAATTCAAGTGTGTCCAATCTCTCCTTATAGTTAACACACTCCAATGCAGGCAACATCCTAGTAAACCTCTTACCCTCTCTCCAAAGCCCGTGCTGAGTGGAACTGCACCGAATACTCTAAATGTGGCTTAACTAAAAGTTTTATATGGATGCAACAGGATTTGCCAACTTTTGTACTCCATGCCCTGACCGATGAAGGCAAGCATGCCATATACCTTCTTTACCACTTTATCCACTTGTGTTGCCACTTTCAGGGAGCTATGGACTTTGAGTCATACAGCAAGAAAACAGACGCTTCAGTCCAGCCCATCCGCAGTGACCAGACATCCCAATCTAACCTAGTTCCATTTGCCAGCATTTGGTCCATATCCCTCTAAACACCCTTCCAGATGCCTTTCAAATGTTGTAACTGTGTCTGCCTCCACCATTTCCTCTGGTAGCTCATTCCATACACGTGAAAAAATAGTTACCCACCTCCCCCACAACTCCACCCCAGGTCCTTTTTAAATCTCTCCTCTCTCACCTTAAATTTATGTTCTCTAGTTTTGATTTCCCCACCCTAGGAAAAACACCTCGGCTATTCACCCTATCCATGCCCTGCATGATTTTATAAACTGCTATAAAAGGTCACCCCTCAGTCAAAGGACAAAAGCCCCAGCCCATTTAGTCTCTTTCTGTGGCTCAAACTTTCCAGTCTTGGCAACATCCTTAAATCTTTTCTGTACCCTCTCAGGTTTAACAACATCCTTCTGGTAGAAGAGTGGCCAGAACTGCACACAGTACTCTAAAAGTGGCCTTACCAATGTTCCGTATAACCATAACATGACATCCCAAATCCTGTACTGAATGTTGTGACCAATGAAGGCAAAACACTTTCTTTAATCACTCGGTCTACATATGATTGCACTTTTTAGGAACAATGCACCTGCACCTCAAAGCCTCTTTGTTTGGCAACATTCTCCAGGGCCTACCATTTACTGTATAAGTCTTGGCCTGGTTTTCCTTACCAAAATGCAACACCTCACATTTATCTAAATTAAACTCCACTCTTTGGCCCTTTGGCCCATTGGCCCATCTTTTGGAAATTCCATTGTAATTGGAGATAATCTTCTTCACAATTCACTTTACCACCAATTTGGTGCCATCTGCAAACTTACTAACCATACCTCCTATATTCACATCCAAATCATTTATACCAATAACAAAAAGCAGTGGACCCAGCACTGATCCTTGTGGTACACCACTGGCCACAGGCCAGCAGTTCAAAAAAAAAAAAATCCCTCCACCACTTCCCTGTCTCCTACCATCAAGCCAATTTTGTATCCAATTGCCTAGCTCCCCCTGGATCCTACATGATCCAATCTTACTAGCCAGTATACCATGCAGAATCTTATCAAATGCTTTACTAAAGTCCATATAGATAATATTTATGCTCTGCCTTCATCAATCTTCTTTGTCACCTCCTCAAAAAACCCAATCAAGTTAGCAATACACAATTTCTCATGCATAAGGCCGTGTTGACCATCCCTCATCTGAACTTGCTTTTCCAAATGTATGTAAACTCTGTCTCTCCAAATCCCCTCTAACAACTTACTGATCTCTGATGTAAAGCTCACTGGTCTATAGTTCCCTGGCTTTTCCTTACTGTCTTTCTTAAATAATAGCACCATATTAGCTACCCTCCAGTCTTCTGGCATCTCACTTGTGGCTATCAATGACACAAATATCTCAGTAAAAGGGCCCAATAATATGTTCCCTAGCCTCCCATAAGGTTCTGGGAAACACCCGATCAGGTCCTGAGAATTTATCTACCTTGATGTGTTTTAAGATCTGCAGCACCTCTTCCTCTGTAATATGGACACTTTTCAAGATATCACTATTTAATTTCCCTAAGTTCTCTAGCTTCCATGTCCTTCTCTACAGAAAATATTGAAGGGAAATACTCATTTATATCTCAACCACTTGATTCCACAAGATCTCTCTGCATGTCAATGCTCCTCAGGGATCTGCTATTTACTGTATATTTTCCTCCTGGATTTGACCTCCCAAAATACATCACCTCATACTTGTAAAGACTAAACTCTATCTGCCGCTTCTCTGGCCAACTTTCCAATATCCTGCTGTATTATTTTTCCTCACTATCCACGACGGCACCAATTTTCATGTCATCTACAAACTTACTAAAATCAGATTATCTACATTTTGACCCAAATTATTTATGTATATTACAAAACAACAGAGATCCCAGCACTGATCCCTGTGGAACATCATTGGCACAGACCTCCAGTCAGAAAAACAGCCCTCCACAGTTACCCTTTGTCTTTATGACCAAGCTAATTTTGTATCCATTTTGCCAACTCACCATATGATCTATTCTTCTGGACCAGTCAACTATGAGGGACCTTGTCAAAATTTTTCATAAAGTCCATGTAGATAACATCCAGTGTGCTACCATCAATTATCTTCATCACTTCCGCAAAAACTGAATCAAATTTTTGAATCAAGATCTCCCCTTGCACAAAGCCATGCTGATTATTTTTAATAAGTCTATTATTTTCCAAATGCAAGCAAATCCTATCCATAAGGATTTTCTCCAACCATTTCCCTACCACTGTTGTGAGGCTCACCCACCCATAATTTCCCAGATTATTTGTTGTGCTTTGTAAATAAAGGAACATCACAGGCTATTCTCCCATCTTCTGGGGCCTCTGTGGCTAAACAGGATTTAAAGATCTCTGACAATGTCCCAGCAATATCCTCCATTGTCTCCGTCAGCATCTGTGAATGGATCCCATCCCCAGCACTGGGGATGAAGCGATGAAACTACCTTAATGTTTTTCAAGACATCCAACATTTCCTCTTTCCTACTATTGACACAACCCAAATATCAACATACCCCTCCATAATCTTACCATCATCCATGTTGTTCTCCTTGGTGAATACTCTAGCAAAGTACTCATTAAAGGACCTTACCCAGTTCCTTTGACTTCAAGGATAAATTTCTTCCTTTGTCGTTGAGTGGGCCTATCTTTCCCTAACTACCCTCTTGCTCCTAATATACATATAAAAGGCCTTAGGAATTCTCCTTAATCCTACTTGCCAAGGACACTTCATAGCTCCTTTTAGCCCTTCCAACTCCTTGTTTAAATTATTTTCCTGCTTTCTTTTATGTTCCTCAAGGACTTTGTCCGATTTTAGTTTCCTAAGCTTTCCTTTTGACTAAACTTTCAACATCCCTTGTTATCTAGGATTCTTGAATCTTGCCATATTTTTCTTCCATCCTTGAAATAAATGTTGAACTCTGATCAATTGGCCTTTAAAAGGACTTCTATATGTCAGATGTAAATTTACCCTCAAATAGCATCACAAATCTAATTCCTCCAGTTCCTATTATAATTAGCCTTCCCCTAATTTAGCACTTTCACCAGAGGACCAGTCTTATCTTTCTCCATAACTATCTTAAAACTTACAGAATTATGATCACTGTTCCCAAAATGCTCCCCCACTGAAACATCAGTCACCTGGTCAGGCTCATTCACCAATACAAGTTCTAGTACAGCCCTTTGCTAGTTGGACTATCTACATACTGTTTCCAGAAACCATCCCAGATGCACTTAACAAATTCTGCCTCATCTAAGCCCCTGGCACAAAGGGAGTCCCAGTCAGTATTGGGGAAGCTAAAAATCACCCATTACAACACTGTTGTTTTACTGGGTGGCCCTGTAGTATAATCTCATCATAGTGATTGCACCTTTCATTTTCCTTAGTTCTACCCCATGACCTTGCTGGATGAGCCAGCCAAGATGTCCTCTTTAAGTACAGCTGTGACACCTTGTTAATCACTAATCCAACTCCTCCACCCATTTAACACCCCATTCTACCTCATCTGAAACATCTAAACCATGGAACATTGAGCTGCCAGTCACACCCTTACCTCAACCAAATTCCTGTAATCACTACAACATCACAGTTGCATGTTCTTATCCAGGTTCTAAGATCACCTGTTTTGGCTGTTAAGCTCATTGAATTGAAACTAATGCATTTCACACTGCCAGTCCCACTATGTTCCAAATTAGACTTAATTGGCTTAACATCTACCTTCTCCTTAATTACTCCACATTCTAACCTACTGCTGTAGTTCCCAATCCCTGCCACACTATTTTAAACCCGCACAAGAGCATTAGCAAACCTCCCTGCAGGAACATCGGTGTCCCAATTTAAGTACAAACCATCCTTCTGAAGAGGTCCTTCCTGTCCTGGAATAGATCTTAATGACTGACATATCTGAAGCGCTCCCTCCTACGCCAACTCTTTAGCCACGCATTCAACCATACATTCTCCATATTTATGGCCTAACTAGCCCATGGCACAGGGAGTAATCCTGAGATAACAAATCTAGAGCCTCTATTGAATGCAATACAGGCTGGCATAAATAATATGCTGTAGTTAGCATATTCTGATGATGGATTTGTGGGCAGAACAGTTTAGAATCTTGAAGGAGTAAAATGTTACATCTAGGTGCTCCTTACAGGCTCTGGAACATCTAACATATCAATATAACTGGTTGCAAATACTAATAAACTGTTCTTTTTCAGTACAAAGCTTCTTCTAGTTAGACTATTAAGTGACTTTCTTCTACCGCACTAAAACAAGCAGCCCTGTAGATCCATATACAGAAAGGAGATGGTGGTAGAAACCTATCCCATGGTGAAGTGCAGATTTTGTTTAACTGCACATACAACTCATATAGCACCTGTTTAGACAAAAAAGAGCTCCCACCACTCGATAGAAGAAGACATTGGATTGCGACGGTGGTCTTGGATGTAGGCGATTCAAGAAAACAGAAACATACCAGTTTGCGTCGGCTTATCAATACATTCCCACCTGCCATTAGTTTAGACAGCCAATTATACTATTTAGACTCGATTATGAGCAATTTTGCTACTTTGTGGCTTTTTATTGACTGCTTCCTGCTGTGTACCTAATCCTAACCCATCTCAATGCAGGTGGTAGCATTATGGCAGACAAGGCGTGATCCATGCCAGAGGCTTCATGTCTCAATGACAGACCATGAGCATCTTAATGAAACCTGATCCAGTGGAGAAGTTTCCTCTTCATGCCTCCAAACCTGCTGACATAGATCTAGCTTACCTTTTCACTGTTGTGCTCAATGTTGTGAGCTCTGCCTGTACAGTGCTCACCTCTACATGTGGGGCTGCCAAGGATCTAGAGCTGCAGCCTCACTTATTGGTACTACAGCATTGCAAGCCTAACTGGCATTCAGAACAGAATAGCAAACATGTTTGAGGTCAGTTAGGAAGCCAACTTCCAGAAGAATGCCAGGTTGGATTCGGAACCCCCATTTCAACCAAGTCCCAAAACCAGCAATTGAATCCAGCCCATTGCTACCTATAGAAAAGAACCTTACTGTGGTGTCCCAAAATATCACAGCACATGTGTCTGGGGGCAAAATCACTCAAGGCACATATGTTCATAACATCTAGATGGTTTGAAATAAATAAATCTGGCAGAGAATCAATAAACAAGCTCCATTATAAGGACAGTGTGATTTTCTATAACCTGAATTGCTAAGGTTGATATGGGGAGGAGATGACCCAAAGGTATTGGCACCAGGCTATTAATCCAGACACTTGGGCAATTTTCTGGGGGCCTGGGTTCAAGTCCTGCCATGGCAGAATGTAGTGGGTAGAATTTGAATTCTGTAACAAAAAAAAAGTCTGGATTTAAGACTCTAATTATGATCATTCAAACCCACTGACGATTGTTAGGGCAAAAGCCCAACTGGTTCACTCATGTCCTTAAGGGAAGAACTGTTGGAACCACTGTTGTTTGTGATATACATAAATGATGTGGACGAAGGTATAGATGGTCTGATTAGCAAGTTTGCAGATGGCAGTAAGATTGGTGGAGTAGGAGATAGTGAAGGGGACTGTCGGAGAATGCAGCAGAATATAGATGGCTTGGAGAGTTGGGCGGAGAAATGGCAGATGGAGTTCAATCCAGGCAAATGCGAGCTGATGCATTTTGGAAGATCCAATTCAAGAGCAACCTATACAATAAATGGGAAAGCCCTGGGGAAAATTGAGAGATCTGGGTGTCCAGGTCCATTGTACCCTGAAGGTGTCAACGCAGGTCAATGGAGTGGTCAAGACGGGATATGGCAAGCTTTCATTCATTGGATGTGGTACTGAGTACAAGAGTTGGCAGGTCATGTTACAGTTGTATAGGACTTTGGTTTGACCACATTTGGAATACTGCATATAGTTCTGATTGCCCACATTACCAAAAGGATGTGGATGCTTTGGAGCGGGTGCAGAGGAAACTCACCAAGATGTTGCCTGGTATGGAGGGCGTTACCTATGAAGAGAGGTTGAATAGATTAGGATTATTTGCATTAGAAAGATGGAGGTTGAGGGGTTCCTGATTGAGGTCTACAAAATCATGAGAGGTATAGACAGGGTGGATAGCAAGAAGCTTTTTCCCAGAGTGGGGGACTCAGTTGCTAGGGGTCACAGTTTCAAGGTGAGGGGGGCAAAGTTTAAGGGAGATGTGCATGGAAAGTTCTTTACGCAGAGGGTGGTGGGTGCCTGGAATGCGTTGCCAGCGGAGGTGGTAGAGGTGGGCATAATAGCATCATTTAAGATGTATCTGGACAGATACATGAATGGGCAGGGAGCAGAGGGATACAGATCCTTGGAAAATAGGCAACAGATTGAGATAGAAGACCTGCATCGGCACAGGCTTGGAGGGCCAAAGGGTCTGTTCCTGTGCTGTAATTTTCTTTGTTCTTTGCTACCCTTGCCTGGTCTGGTCTACATGTGACTCCTGACCCATAGCAATATGGTTGACTCTGAACTGATCTCTGGACAATTTCAGGATGAGTAATAAATGTTGGCTAAGCCAGAAACACTCGCATCTCATAAGCAAATTTTTAAAAAAAGTTGTAAGGGTTAGTGGTGCAATAGTGGAGTTTAAAGCCAACATGGAAAGTAACTAGAAATATTTTAGTACGACATGCATTAGCATATTACCAATTATTAAAGTTCACCCACCCATAACGGGGAGGAGGTGGCCTAGTGGTTTTATTGCTGGACTGTTAATTCAGAGACCTGGATAACATTCTGGGGACATGGGTTCAAATCCCACCACAGTAGATGGTGGAATTTGAATTCAATAAATATCTAGAATGAAGAATCTAACAATGACTGTGAATCCATTGCCGATTGTCCGGAAAACCCATCTGGTTCGCTAATGTCCCTTAAGCAAGGAAACTGCCATCCTTACCCGGTCTGGATTACATGTGACTCCAGACCCACAGCAATGTGGTTGACTCTTAACAGCCCTCTGGGCAATTAGGGAATGGCAATAAATGCTGCCTACCCAGCAACACTCTCATCCCGTGAATGAATAAAGGAATTGTCATACTTCAAAGTATAGTATATAAAAAGCACTGCAACTGGCAATTATTTTCTATATTTGGCACAGTTATAGTAAGTATAACCAGTGATATACAGAGCAGAATCATATAGCGTTCTGATTGATGTGGGCTGTGGAGAGATTTGTGGCAGAATCAGATGAGAAGGCGGATGAGGCCTATCTTGACAATGGGCACAGCATGTTCCATGTTTTACATATTTGCCAAGTAATGAGGTAAGTTTTTTGACGGGTAATGGCAAGTTGCCAATGAAGAAGGGTTATAGCTTGTTCAGCATCGTATTAATGCTGCAACTCACCTCATTATTATTCAACTCCCTATCTTACAATCAAATCTGCCAAACAAGCATGGAAGTCAGAGCAGGCATTCTGCTGACGTCAGCTTACTGCTGTTGCGAAAAGCCTGCATGATGCTCAGCATCAAACAGCACCCAGGGCACCATACATGGCCACCAGCTACACTCATCCCTCATCCACAGACAATGGCAATTGACATCTGCTAACCCTTCATGACCATCCTGGCACCTCTCCAATCCATTTATGAAGCACAGACTTACATTATAGGGTGCATCAGGATCTAGCTTTAAAAGATGGCAGCACTGACACCTGGTGTATCCAGCTCATGGACTGGACCAGGCTAATATCTTGGAGCTGCTTGTTGTTCTCTTAATAGATGCTAACTTTGCATCTATTTGCATGCTCGCAGTATCCATTCCTTGCCTTGCCATGCCATTCGGCACATTAGAGTTTCAATCACAGCATAAAGGCAATCAGTGCTGCTTTACACACAGACCAAAATATTAATTTAATACCTACAGCATGTACCAGCTGCGTGCGTGGCAAACACAACGCATGTGTATTCAACCAAACATACCAGAAAGCGAGTGGAGCTGGTCCTCAGTCCACTCAAGAAGGGGACTGCTATTGCTCAGGGGTTCCTTGTACCTTCAGTCACAGGCACAGTTCACACATGGTCCAGGGGCTTGGATAGAGTCATTCTTCAGCTTGGGCACTCATGATTAGGGGATCTGTCCAATCATATCTGGGGAGTGGGTAGCAGTCAGTTGGTTAGGCTTAGCTCTAGCAGTTAGGGGATTCATGCATCATCAGCTAGGGAGCTGATTCCATTTGCAAGACAATTTGTACACAAGTCAGAACAGAATGCAGGACAAAATAAAGCAGGCATTTTTAAGTACAGAAAATGTTCATAAGTTGGATATTTAAAATTACAATCATGTGTAGTTTGAAAATGTGAACGTTCATTAGTTGGGTGTTTGTAAATCAGAAACTCTCTGTGCAGCCAAAGGATTATGAAGTTTACAACCATAGGCTTTCAAGACAAAGTTGAACAGCTGATTAATTCTTTCTTGAGGGCGATCATGATTTTGCAAGAATATATTTAGAGAACATTGTTATTATTAATTAGCTGTGAGTCAGCCACTGCATCTATACTACTTATCTAATTACACTATCATAAAGGCAGTACAATCAAAAATGAGTCTCATCCAAACAGCTGCATGCTTTACCTTAGTCGCCATGTGAGAAGGCATCAACAAAAATCTGACTGGTTGTGTCCTAGAAGAAAAGAACACAAATATGAGTTCTCTTGGTTTAACAGGTTTAACTGGAATCTCATTCTGAATTAAATGCAAAAATCTCTGCATTGCTTTAAAATCTTAACTCAAAACACAAATCTCAAATCAATGTTTGTGTTCATTTAAATAAAAAGAAAGAACTCTGGATGTTAGAAATCTGAAGCCCAAACAAAAGTGCTGGAGAAACTCAGCTGTTCTGTCAGCATCCACAGTGAGACAAAGCGTCAATGGACTCAAAGCATTAACAATGCTTCATTCTCTAAGGATGCTACCAGACCTGCTGAGTTTCTCCAGCACTTCTGTTTGGGTCTGTGTAAATTAATCAGACTCCAACAATGTATGGAACAGATTTTATACTTCTCTGGTATGACTGTGGTTCATTGGTCTAAAATACGATTCTTGCTTTGGAACTTTCATTGAATGAGTACGTGTGATGTCCAAGTTCAACTCCTGGATGAGCCCTTCTGCGTTACAGGAAAACTATGGCATAGTGTTAATATCACTAGAGTAATATTCTAGAAGCCCAGGTAATCATAGAATCCCTACAGTGTGGAAGCAGGCAATTTGGCCCATTGAGTCCACCCTCCGAACAGCATCCCATCCAATTTCTGAAACCCTGCATTTCCCATGGCCAATCCATCTAACCTCCACATTTTTAGACAGTGGGAAGAAACTGGAGCACCTGGAGGCAAACCACACAGCCAGTCTTCTAATTGAGGCCTACAAGTGAACCCTAGTCCCTAGCCACTGCTAGTGTTAGCTACTGTGCCACCCCATGCTCTGGGAATACAAGTTAAAATACTAATACAATAGCTAAGGAAATTTGTATTAAAAAAAGAGTAAGGGCAAATTCACCATAATCCTACTCGCTTGTTACAGAAAAGCAACTGGTATTGTTTAACCTGAGGATCACCACACCTCAAGTGAGGAAGAGGTTAGAAGAAGAATCCTTTGTGATAACCTCAGCCAGTGCCAGAATTGAATGCACTTTGCTGGCATTACTCTCCATCACAAACTATCCACTCAACCGAGCTAACCAACCCCCAGGCCAGAAATCTGGAACCAAAATTTCATCCTAGTATTGGCAATCATAACGACTATCACCATTTGATGGAATAACTCACCTGATTCACTCATGTCATTTATGGAAGGAAATCTCCCAGACTTAAGACTTGCCAATGCTGAAGTCAGAGATAACACAGTGTAGAGCTGGAGGAACACAGCAGGCCAGGCAGCATCAGAGGTGCAGGAGAGCTGAGGTTTTGGGTCTGGCCCCTTCCTCAGAAATGGGGGAGGGAGAAGGGAGCTCTGAGATAACTTACCTTGACTCTATTTTCTCCCCCCAGTCCAGGAACTCCACGCCTACATCCGGGACACCTCCCATGCCCTCCACCTCCTCCAAGACTTCCAATTCCCGGCCCCCAACACCTCATCTTCACTATGGATGTCCAATCCCTGTACACTTGCATTACCCCAGCAGATGGGTTAAAAGCCCTCCGCTTCTTCTCCCACAGGCCCAACCAGTCCCCCTCCACCGACACCCTTATCCGCTTAACCAAACTCGTCCTTAGCCTTAACAACTTCTCCTTCAACTCCTCCCACTTCCTACAGACTAAGGTGTGGCCATGGGAACCTGCATGAGCCCAAACTATGCCTGTCTCTTCAGTTTGACCTGCATGCAGGACCTATAGCAATATGGTTGTTTCTTAACTGCCCTCTCAAACGGCCTGACAGACCACTCAGTTCAAGATAAGTTAGGGATGAGTTACAAACACTGGCCTTGCCAGCAATTACCACACCATGAAAAAATGGTTAGGTGTATCGCATGAACTGTTGGCATTTTACGAATATATGGTGTACACAATACAGGGAAAGGCACCAGATGGGAATAGTGCATTCTAATGTATAAGACTTATAACAAGTGTATCTACAGTATATAGTATATTTAAATGAGGGGGTCCGTCAGTTAGCTCAGTTGATTGGCCAGCTGGTTTGCAAAGCAGAGTGAGACCAATAGCATGGGTTCAATTCCAACACCAGCTGAGGTTACCAAGAAAGTCTTTACCTTCTCAACCTTACCCCTCACCTGAAGTGTGGCTACCCTCAGGTTAAACTATTACCAGCTGTCTCTCTCTAAGGCAAAAGCAGCCCTATAGCTCATTAGCAATGGAAATGGCAATTTTGCCTTTACCTTGTGCATGCACATTACACATGTGGCACATGCAAAAATCCCCTCCAGGATGTTACCAATCTATTAATAGCTTTGGTTTGTTCTATTGTGCAATAAACAAAGATCTTCATCAGATTGGTTGGTTGATACAAATTAATAATGATTAACCAAGATAGCAAAAATTTTGTGTGAACTGAAATATCTAAGATTCATTTTAAAGTTGTATTTAGCTCATCTTATATATATATATAGCTCATCTTAAATTGGTTTTCTTCATTCTCCAGTTTAATGTTGTTGCTGAGTTGCAATCCTGTCAGGCATAAAGCACTTTTAAAATTGCTTTATTTAGGTAACATCAATTTTAATTATTGAAAGCAATTCTCCTGAATTCATCTTCAGATCTCAATTAAAAAAACAAATTTGCGTAGTAAATTAGTGTAGAAAAACATCCTAAAGTATTTTGAAGGAAAAAATGGGTGATCAGAAATTTGATCAAAGAAGCAAATTTTAAAGATAGTCTTAGAGAAGTAGAGAGATTTGGAAAAGTGGAGGTATTTAGGGAAGAGTTTTCAAAAAATTAAACGAAGATGGCTGAAGATTGTAAATTTAAAAATGGTTGGTAAAAGCAAAGTTTGCCCCAGTTCAATAGTTGTTAGTTAACAAACAAAATGAAAGGTCATCATTCCAAAAGGATAACTTTTGTTCAGAAAGTTTTTTGAAGCTCTTCTTATGTGATATTTATCATATGGGATTTAAGCTCTGCTGATATCAGAAGTTGCAAGTGTTTTTTATTCATTCACACAATGTGAATGTCACTGGCTAGGCCAGTATCTATTGTTCATCCCTAATTGTTCTGCAGAAAGTGCCAATATTAATTGAAGAAGTATATTTGACATTATCAGTTACAAGTTATATTTCAAAATGTAAATTACTGCTTTTTATTGAATCATAAAGTACATAAGAGGCCCTTCAGTCCATTGAGTCTGTATCAGTGCCTATCACCTTTAAATGTGGTTCCTTGTTATTGTCCCTTCAACAAAGGGGAACAGCTGCTTTCTATCCACCTTGTCTATGCCCCACATAATCTTATACCCTCTATCAGGCTCCCCTCAACCCTCTCTGCTCCAAAGAAAACAACCAAAGCTTATTCAGCCTCTCTTCACAGTTCCACCCTAGGCAACATCCTGATGAATCTCTTCTGCGCTCCCTCCAGTGCAATCACATCTTTCCAAAAGCATAGTGACCAGAACTGCACACAGTACTCCAGCTGTGGCCTAACCAAAGTTCTGAAGAGTTCTAATGTGACCTCCCTGCTCTTATTATCTATGCCACGGCTGATAAGTACAAGTGCCTTGTATGCTTTCTTAACTACATTATAACCTGACCAGCCACCTTCAGGGATTTGAGTACACGCACACAAGATGCCAATCTTCCTCTGGGATTAAAATAGTTAGGTGATTGGTTTTCACCAGCACAAACATGATGGGCTGAAGAGCCTTCTTCAGTGCTGTAGATCTCTATGACTCTGAGCTTCCTAGAGTCCTATGTTCATTGAGTACTCCCTTGTCTTGTTACTTCTTCCAAATCGTATCACCTCACACTTGAATTCCATCAGCCACTGATGTGCTCTCTGACCAAGCCAATTACATTCTTCTGTAACCTAAGACCTTCTTCCTTACTGTCAATCAATCAATCTTCATGTCATTCGCAAACCTAATTATCATCTCCCTGACATTCTCATTGACATCATTTATATATATCATGAACAATAGGGGAGCCAGCACTGATATTTGTGTTATGCCACAAGACATTAGGCCTATCACAAAGTCAGCCTTTTAACACCACCCTCTGTCTCTTGCCATTAAGACAATTTTGGATTCAACTTGCCAGTTACCCTTAATTCCATGTGAATTTACTTTATTTATAAGTTTCCCATGAGCGACCGTGTCAAATGCTTTGCTTAAAATGCTATAAACTATGTCAAAAATACTATTCTCATCTGTACACTTGCTCATTTCTTCAAAAAATTCAACCAAATTGTGAGGCATGACCTCCATCTGATGAAGTCATGCTGACTATCACTGATTGACTTAAATACAGACTAATTCTCTCCTTCAGAATATTTTCCAGTAGTTCCCCTACCCTTGTTGTGACACTGTCTATAATTCCCTTGTTTATTTCTACCACCATTCTTGAAAAACAGAACCACAATAACTGTCCTCCAGTTCTCTGGCACCTCTCCTTTGGCCAGACAGGAATTCGCAAATTGGAATATAATTCATCTGAACTTGTCCACTTTTAAATGAGCCAAAAATCTCCAATACCTCCTCACTCTTTCCATCAGTTTGCCCAGGAGCTTCACAGTCAACCTTCCTGAATTCTGTACCGACATCCTCCTCCTGAGCGAAGACAGATGTGAAGTATTCGTTTAAAACCCTGTCATGTCCTCCAGCTTCGTGTATAGATTGCTCTCTTGGTCCCTAATGGGCACTACTCTTTCCCTGGTTATTCTCCCTTTGATATAATTGTAGAATATCTTGGGATTTTCTCTAATCTTGCCTGCCATTTTATAATATTATTGCACTACATTATTTATAGCATTTATTTTTCATGCTCTTCTGATTGTTCTCTTAAGCTCCCCCTGCACATTCTATACTTCATTAGGGTCTCTGTTAGCTGGCTCCATTTGTACGTGTGATGTGTTTCTCTTTTAGCTAGTTCTGAATATTCCTAGCCATCTAGGGTTCCCCGGACTTGTTACTCCTACGTTTCACCCTAAAGGCGTTTGGCCTGTACTCTCCCCAAGTCCTTTTTGAATCCTCCCACTGTTCTGGTGTGGATTTATCCTCAAGTAGTGCTTTCCAGACAACGTTGGCCAGATCTTGTCTTATTTTAATAAAATCTGTCTTCCTGCAACCCAATACCCTTTTCATAAATCATCTTTCTTCTTTTCCGTAGCAAACTTACAACTTAATGTGTTGCATTCACTATCACTAAAATGTTCATCCAATGCCATCTCAAACACTTGTCTGGCTTCATTTTCCAGCATTAAGTCCAGCACTGGCCATCTACATATTGATTATAAAGCTTTCCTGAATACATTTAAAAAAATCTGCACCCACTAAAATTTTTTATACTATTTTTATCCCAATTAATGTTGTGGAAGTTGAAATCCTCTAATTACCTTACTATTGTTTTTAGATATCTCAGTAAATTAACTACGTATTTGCTCCTTAATTGCCTGCTTACTATATGGGGCTGTATAGAACACGCCTATCAGTGTGATTGACTCACTTTTACTGCCAAACTTAACCCACAAAGCCTCATTTGACAACCCTTTCCTAATTTTGTCCCTCCTTAGAGCAGTAACTGACTGATTAATTAATAATGCAACACCGCCTCCTCTTTTACACCCTCCCCTGTCCTTGCTGATAATCCTATATCTCAGGGCACAGACATGATGGGCCAAAGCTCCCATCCTGCTCCTGTGCTATACTATCCTATGTTCTATTAATGTTGAGTTGCCAATCCTGTCACTCTCTCAACTATGTCTCTGTTCTGGCAGCAAAATCACAATTCCACAATTCCACATGCCAGTCCAAGACCTTAACTCATTTGCCTAACCTACAATACTCCCATCATTAAAGTAGAAACCTTGCCTTGGTCTCTTGAGACGAAACATGTCTGAACTCCCTCTGCCTAAATTCCTTTTCTCAGGTATGTTGTATCACTGTTGAACTAACACTTTGTGTACCCTGCTCCTGCCAAATGAGGTTAAACTCCTCCCAACAGCATTAGCAAACCTTCCCACAAATGATGTTAGTCCCATTATGATTCAGGTGCAAAACATCCCACTGGTAGAGGTCCCACCTTCTTCATAAATGGTAACAGTGATACAAGAATCTAAAACATTCCCTCCAGCATGAACTGTTGAACTAAGCATTCATCTGCCCTATTTTCCTATTTCTGCAGTCACGCGCATTTTGACTACTTGTTTAAAGTCTTCATCAGGGTTTTACTAAATTAAATGTGATCGTCCTTCTTTCAGAGAACAGATTTGTTGAAAAATCTATATGCATACATAATTAGGACAATCAGAAAAATGGAATGAACTTCCCAGTAACTGATGCCACTTTGTTCTGATATTTACATAGCTAACATAGAATGTTCTTGCTTTCTTTCTAACAGCCAAACAGAATGTCAGATTTTTTTTTAACTTGGACTAAACCAGAATGGCAAACAAAACGTATTACCTTCCATTTGAAAAAAATATTGGGAAAAAGACCATTCACTGTTTCCTTGCAGACACGACATTCATTGCTAGTTAGGCTACTTATCGCACTTTGCTTAGAAACATTAGTTACGGATCAAATGCAGCAAATGACTACTGTCAAACTGCTCATCAAATGTAATGTGCTCTTGTTCATTTGACTTCTGGTAGGGTGGGCATGCAAGAAAGCAAACTCAACGGTTCAGTGAAATTACTGAATTAAAGGAAATTGATTCTTCCAAACCACATTTTATTGTTTATTCCTGGTTCCCTTGTTTAGATGTTGATAGTAGCCATGATTCCATACATACATATATAATAACTGATATAATTGGGCATTTTAATTAACTTAAATACTTCTGACAAAAAAATCTAAATAATTAGAGGTGTCATACCATATCACATTTATATCACTCATTTTCAAGATTATATTATAAATAAAGAGACAAAAATATTACTGTGTTGGCAAAAAGTGGTTGTGACCAAATCATCATCAACCTTTCAAGTGGAAGAAAGCATAAACTTAGATTTGCGGTACAGCACATTCTAACTGCAATGGGAGTTCTACATCCTGTCAGTCTAGCTTCTGCTTGACTGCCACTGAAACTTGAGGAGGCACATTCATTCAAGGAAGACCTACTTAAAGTAGCTTTATTGTACATAATGGTTAATTTGAGGTTGACAAAATTATTCTAAGTCAATATCTGTGCAATGAATTTCTGTTTCTATTAAAAGCACAAAATCCTTATGTGAAGGGCAAGTTTAACAGACTGGGAAGAAATTTTAAATACATGCATAAAAATAGACAGCGCTGGAATACCAATGCACTAAACTAGGCTCTCTTTTTACCTGTAATTCATGCTTTTGATTCTTCATATGTAAGTCTACATTTTCAGCTCTGGTGAATTGTAATCAATCTGAAAGATTAATTCTATTTCTTTCTCCACAAACATTGCCAGTCTTGCTGTGTATTTTAAGAATTTTCTGTTATCCTAGATTTTCCTTGTTTGTCTAGGTTTTATTATCATTAACGTAGTTAACAGTCAGTTTTAGGTAAACTCAGGTGGGCTGTGTGCAATCTTCTCTTTTTGTAAAAACTGTCGAGTGAGCAAATTGGATGGCAACTAACATGCTGCCCCTACCTGCAAGATAACTCACTGGATTACCTGCCAATCAGTTCATTAGTGATTGATGACTGGGATCTGTCATGGGTCAGGAACTGATTGAATGCTGAAGATGCAGACTATTTAGGGGCTGTTTAACTCAGACACAGCACTAACATTCTAATTCTGGGTTTCTTGATCAATCACAGATCATATACTGGATTAGTCAAAGAAAGCTCTCTACTTAAAGGGACCCCAGGAGAGTTCTGAATCGCTGCAAGAAATTTTGCTGTGAAGGTAAGCAAACAGCTGAATAATGAAGAGGTTCTTGTAACTGAGTATGAGCAAGGGGCTAAGTTAAAAAACAGAACTTCAAGTAATAATCTCTGCATTATAACCTGAGCCATGAAAGAATTTGGCACAGGGTTAAGAATTGCTAAGTTAAATTAAATAGATGAATGCATGGCTCAAAGATTGGAATTGGAAGAATGGGTTTCAATTAATGGTACACCAGCACCAGTACAGGGGAAAGTGAGATGTGTAACGTTGGGAATGAATGCTGGAACAAGAGTTCTGGTGAGTTGCATAATCAGCATGGTACAGAAAGCTTTAAACTAAATAGCAGAGAAAGGGATTAGATTTAAAACGATTCTATAAATTAAACTGAGAAGGTGACACAAAAGAGCAAGGCAGCAATAAGGAAAATGGTGTTAAGAACGTGATTGGAAGGGACAAAGTGTGCAAACCTAAGCGTACAACAGTAGATAGGGTAGAATAAAATGTGTTAAAAAGACAGAGCTTAAAGATCTAAATTTGAATGGACACTTATTAACAAAACAGATTAATTGAAAGTGCGAATAGAAATAGGTATGTATAATCTGATAGCCGCTACAGAGAAATGGCTACAAGATAGCAAATACTGGGATAAGAATATTACAGCACAGGGACAGGCCCTTCGGCCCACCAAGGCTGTGCCAACATATGACATCTTTCTTAACTAAAAGCATTCTACATCCGTGCAGTCCGTATCTCTCTATTCTCTGCCTATTCATGTATATTCTGGATATTCAAGCATATGTGACTTGTAGAACTAGAATTACTATTAGTTTTATTGTCATGCTCACTCAAATGAGTGCAGTGAAAAGTTTGCAATGTCACCACTTATGGTGCCATCTTGGGTACAGAAACTTAATATTTGTTACAGAATAGAAAGAATAATCAATAAAAGTCCTGCATTACAATATAGTTTTATTTTAAAGTACTTGAATAACGCAAAAACTCCAGCATAAGAATAAAACATTTTTATAAATTATTTGAATTACAGTCCTTTTCACTAAGTCCATGTCAGCACCTAGTCTCCAGACCATGCTAGGCTTCAAAACTGGAGGACTTGCTACCAGTCCACAAGGCCCTCACCTCCCGTGGTGGCCTCCAGTCTGGGACTCGCTGCTCCACAATAGCCTTCAGTATAGGACTTGCCTCCCCACACCGGTCTCTGGTCTGGGACTTGCCTCCAGGACTCACCTCCCAAGCCAGTCTGGTCTTGGACCAGGAAGGCTAGCAATCCAGGTAAAGTACAGCAATAGCTAAGTGTCAGGTGGTTTTAATGCAACAAAGACAGATGAACAAAAGCACAGAAATGAGTGACCAGCCATGGCCATATTGAATGGTGCAGCAGGTTCAATGGGCTGAATGGCCTACTCTTGTTCCTATGTACTTATAACTAATTATCAGGATTAACTTATTACCTTATTTTAAAGATATCCCCAAGGTAGCTGTGTTCAAAATATGAATGAACATTGCATTGAGTTTGAGGGAAAGAAGGCTGTACAAAGGTCGGTGTTTTAAATGTAAACAAGGACAATTGTGACGGCATGAAGACACCCACTAGATTAAGATCAGGTCAGTAGAAATAGTGGTCAATATTTAAGGAGATATTTCAGAATACTCAGATATACACTTCAGTGGGGAAAAAATTCTAAGGGAAAAGCACATTAATCATGGATAATTTAAGGAAATTAAAGAAAGTAATAATTCCTCAGACATGAGCTACAAATTAGAAGATTGTAAAGAATGCTTAAAAAAAGCAAAGAATGGCCAATAGACTAATAAGGAGGGTGAAATTAGCGTGCAAGACAGCTAGCTAGAAATATGAAAAAAGAGCTGAAGCTAATATTTAAGCAGGAAAAAGATTTAAGTAAATATTGGTCCTTTAGAGTGAGGAGAGGAATTAATAATGGGAAATAGTGGACTAACTGAATAGATTGTTTGCATCTATCTTCACTGTGGAGGTCACAAATAACATTCTGGAAATTATTGTGAATTAGAATGTGAAAGGGAGCAAGGAACTTTAAAATAATTACAGGAATGGGTGTTGAGAAAATTATTAAAACTAAAACCTGACAGGTCCCCTGGCTCTAGTTGACTTCATTCTTGTAGACTTACAGAGAGGAATAAAAAGAAGTGGCTGCTGAGATAGTACATGCATTAGTTTTAATTTTCCAAAATTTGTTCCAGTCTAGAAAAGATCCATTGAAAAATAGCAAATGTGACTCCTCTAATCAAGAAAGGAAGGAAACAGAAAACAGGAAATCTAGGCTGGTTAACTTAACACCAGTCATTGGGAAAATTTGGGAATCTATTATTAAGGATGTTATAGCAGGGCCCTTTAGAAAATCTTAATGCAATCAGGCAGAGTCAACATGGTTTTGTGAAAGAGAAATAACTTCTGAGCAAAATACTAGAAATAACATACAAAGTTGATAAAGATGAAACCAGTGGATATACTGTACTTAAATTTCCAGAATGCATTTGACAAGGTACTACGTTAAAGGATACTTTGGGACATAAGAGTTCATGGTATGGGAGTAAGATATTAGTCTGGATAGAGGATTAGTTTGGCCAATAGGAAGCAAAGAGTGGGCATAAAAGGGTCTTTTGCGGGTTGGCAGGTTATCACAAGTTGGGTGTGGCAGGGATCAGGGTTGGGGCCTTAATTATTTACAATCTACATAAATAACTTGCATGAAGGGCCCAAATGTATAATTGCTTAATTTGCTAATGGTACAGAGATAGAGAAGAAACTAAGTTGTGCAAGGAAAGAGAGTCTGGAAATGGATAGATAAGCTAAGTGAGCCATTGCCCATTTTGGCAAGAATAGAAAAGCAGTCTATTATTTAAATGGAGAAAAATTTGCACAACTCGAGACATACAGATTTGCATATATTGGCACTTGAATCACAATAATTGCATTGGTATGATTAGCAAAGACAATTGGAATTGACATTTTAATTGCAAGGGGAATTAAATCTAAATGTGATACTACAGATGTATAGACATTGGTGAGGCAAGATCTAATGTACTGTGTACCATTTTGATCTCCTCATCTAAGAGAATTAGAACCAGTTCACAAAAAAATTTCAGTTGACTGATAACCGAGATGGGAGTTTATTTTGTGAGGATTGGTTGGACTGGCTGCCCATTAGCCATTGGAGCTTAGAGTGAGAGGTGATTTATTGAACCATATCAGAGCGAGGGCAGCACGGTGGCTCAGTGGTTAGCACTGCAGCCTCACAGCGCCAGGGACCCAGGTTCGATTCCAGCTTTGGGCAACTTTGTGCAGAGTTTGCACATTCTCCCTGTGTCTGTGTGGGTTTTCTCCGGGTGCTCCAGTTTCCTCCCACAGTCCAAAGATGTGCAGACTAGGTGGATTGGCCATACTAAATTGACTGTAGTATTCAGGGGTGTGTGGGTTATAGGGGGCTGGGGCTAGGAGGGATGCTTCAAGAGGCAGTGTGGACTTGTTGGGCCAAAGGGCCTGTTTCCACACTGTAGGGAATCTAATCCTGAATTAATTTGACAGAGCAGACACTGAAAAATGTTTTCTCTTTGGAACAGACAAGAACCAAGGGTCACAGTTTTAAAAACAAGGGGTGTCCCATTTAAAACAGATGGGGAGGAATGCCTTTTATCAGAATGGTGTGAAAATTTGGAACTGTCTTCTCCAGAGAGATGGAGTCATTTAATATTTTATAAGACAGTCGTAGATAGATTCTTGACTAAAAAGGAAGTTTAAAAATTATTGGGGTAGACATGGATTTGGAATTATGGCCACAATCAGATCAACCATAATCTTATTAAATGGTGGAGCAGACTACAGGGGCCAAATGGCAAATTGCTGTTCCTAATCTGTATGTTATGTATTCATGAGAAATCTAATTCTTAGGACGTGGGCATCACTGGCTAGGTCAACCTTTTTTGCTCATTCCCAATCACCCAGAGGGCAGTTAAGAGTCAACCAAATTTCTTTGGGTCTGCAGTATATGTAAGACAGACCACTTAAGGGCATCATATTTCCTTTCCTAAAGGGCATTGGTGAACCAGTTGGGGTTATATGACAATTGACAGTACATGATCTTTTATTTTAGATTTTTATTGAATTCAAATTTCCACATCTGTCATGGTGGGATCTGAACCCAAGTCGCAGTATATTAATCTGGAACTATGGATTACAAGCACTTCCTTACCACTATGTCACTGCCTCACCCCTCGTTCCCAGAGTTGGAATGACATTGTCATTCAGTCACTGACACCTGATCAAAATCCAGAAAATTGTTCTCAAACAGCACTGTGTCCCGACAGCAGATAGTCTTCAGTGATTCAAGAATGAAGTTAAAATTAAACAAAATTAACTTCCATATAAAATTTTACATGTGAATAATAAACTAGGGGTGGAGTAAAGTGTAAGTAAACTAAGGGGGATTGCAAGAAAACATGGAGGGCTAATACAATTGCATATTGCTTCTCTGGCCAATCACAACTGATGAATAAGTCAACTTTGCAAAATCAACCAATCATAAACTCAACCACAAAACAAAATTTGGAAATCAAAATGCTGCAGATGTTGTAAGTCTTAGGTAAAACAGAAATTTCTAAAAATACTCAGAGGTTCTAACAGCATCTGTGAAGAGAAACACAAAAGTTAATGCTGCAGGTTAAGAATATATGTTCTTTTCAGACTGTAGCTAGACAAAATTCCTCATTGGTTCAGCAGTGGAAATTTAATGGCGTACTACTGAAAAATGTCAATGAAAAGTTAGATTTGGAGTTGGTTATTGCACAGAAAGACTCAAGTCTTTAGCCCTGAGTATAACTCAATATCATCAGCAGTGTGCATCCGTTTCACTTATAAATTCAAGTCTGACTGAGCCAAAAAGAATCTAGAAATGGAATTCACAACTATGAGTTTCTGCGGCTTATCCGTTCCAAGTGACTGTCTCATGTGTTTATTTCTGTTTGAATAAGTGCTGCAGATTGATAGTCCCAACTTTATTCTGGTCAAATTAGTCATAAAATAAAGAACTAAATTTTGGGAAAATCATTAATAATGTATATCACATTCATTTACTATTTTCTCTCTCTCTCTCCATTGCTTTGTATACCAGTTCCTATTTATAGTTTACTTCTTGACTTCATCTCTGCCTTTGTCTTTACTTTTGCAGCAAAAACAGCAGCAGAACCAGAGCAGAGAGAAGAATGAAACCAGAACCAAGGTTTAATTATTTCCTGCTTTGCTCAAAAAAATGACTTACAACAAGGGCATACCTTAAATCTTCCCATCCCATCATGAAGATAAATACTGACACAAATGCTAACATAGATCCTGAAGCCAGAGTAGCCTTCAAATTATTAGATTCAAAGTCTAATTGCTGATTCTGACAGCTTGTTACACTGGCACTGAGGTACTCAATTCAAGGAAGATTGATGTCAGTCCTTCACTTAGATAGCTACAATCTGCTGAGGACCTTACACTAGATTTGGCAAAGCATTCAGTAACTAATGAGCAAGTTAGTTTCCCTGCAAGGATAATAACAATAGTGAATCTCTGAATGAAAATTCACAAGTTCCAGTAAGTGCTATCAGCAGCTACAAGATTGCTTGTGCCAAGACATCATGAACCTGGAACTGATGGATGACGTGCTTATGCCAATACATTTAGCACTGGCAATGTCAGTCAGAGCCATGACTGGTTCAGCACAGTAAATCAGGCTTCTAAATTATTCAGGGCACTGCTCTTCATACTTCCAGGTGTTAGTGCATGACATAGCACTGGCTGATCTTCAAGATTTGACAAGGACTCCAAGCCTTCCAGTGTAAGTACAATTCCAGACAATAACAACATTGGATAGGAGACACTGTCAGGGCACAATTCACAATAGAACAGTATAATTATTCAAAGGAATGAATTAACCAGAACCAAGCAACCAGAGGCACTTGCAGTAAAGTATGATGGCAAAGAAGGTGAGATGCAATGTAATTAGCAGAAATTGCCAACAGTGATTAAAACATCCTAAGGGAATTGACAGTTTCATGGACAAGGCTTACTTTCAATGTTACGCATTTAAAAAAACTAGTGCAAAAACTGACAGATACTCAAGTTATTCAAATTACGTTCAATTTTTGCAATCTCTTGTGCCAACTTCAGTTGCACAGTAATCGGGAAACCAGCCCAGTAAAATTGAAAACTCAAACCTTTAAACCCTTGCCCTAAAATGCTTTAAGTAGTTAGTCATCCCATTGGGTGCTGTCTTTATTCACTTGGTGTTTGCAGAATGGCACAATGAGGTCCAATAAAAAGATTTGAAGAGGAGGTTAGCAATGAGTAATTAACTTGCACTAAGAAATTTTGGTACATTGCCAAACTACACGCTACCATGAGCCTGCAACTAAAACTGTTGCTATAATAATCATCAAGTTCCTTTGCGCTCCACCTCATAATGCTCTGACATCTTTCCTTCATCATGCATCTCATCCATCTACTTCTTCAATTATTTAGGAAAAGATTTTGTCCTTCAAAGCCCATTCAATTTCTGGAGATTTTATATATTCTCTCCCTTTGCAGATGGTGCGCCAAATCACTCTAAACTATTTCAATCTCCACTTTAATACTCCAGCCTGTTGCCCTCCCTCAATATCAGTCTCTATATGAATTCCACTCCATCAGCCCCACCCCCACTGAAACAGTAATTCTATCAGCCTCCGTATCTCCTCACCCAAAATTGCATCATTGAACTTTTCAAATTAATTTCAATCTGCCAAGAGCAAAAAGACCAGCTCTTTAAAGTTAAAAGGCTGTATGACTCCACTCACTCCTCCTCTTTTAAGAGAATCTTCACTCATTTTGAAAAACAATGCCCTCTTACATTTTCATTAAGCTAGTGATAAAATTGACAGTGAAAGTCCCATCAAGGATAGCTTTAATCCACTTCGTACCTTTTCACCTGAACCAAACAAACACACAGGAATTTAGAAAAAAAAATTCAAAAGTCAAATTATTTCAAGGTCATAAAAATATCAATCAAATAAAGTAGACATTTGCCTTCAAGTTGAGTAAATAGACCCCTTTTGAGATGAATACTAAATAAAAACCAAACGAACTACGAATGCTGTAAAACAGAAACAAAAACAGAAATTGCAAGAAAAGGTCTCATAGCATCTGTGGACAGAAATTACAGTTAACTGGAGCTCTAAGAAAGGTCACTTGACCCGAAACGTTAACTCTGATTTGTCTCCACACATGCTGCTGAGCTTTTCCAGCAATTTCTGTTTTTGTTTCCCTTCTGAGGTGAATCAATTAACAATTCCTGGAACTCAATCAAACATTCATAATGAGTCAATCTGAAAAATAAAATGCCTGGTTATCTCCTCAACTTGCTTTATTGAAACAATTGCAAGATGGCCTCACTAGGCATGCTTAGCTGGGCTCCAAGAATGGTAATGGATTCCATTCAGCAGGAATCTATTTACACATCTTGAAGGGAAGTGCCATCTTTGTTTGATTGACAGTTGTATAAGGTTGTAAGAAACTGTTACTACTTTCATTTTTTTCAGTGCTTTTTTGTTTGTTTAGATTAAAAGGTGGTAAGTGGATTATAGCTTTTTCTCATTGGTATAAGGAATGAGTGTTATGATTAACACTTTCATGATGTTATAAAGATATCAAAGCCTGTTTGCTTATTTTGTCAGTTTCAGAACCCTATCACTGCCACCTCCCTAGGCTTGTCTCTGGATGCAGTGTCCCATCTCAAGCATATGCCTGCCTTTCCAACATGGAAACAGGGTGAGTGATATGGCCAGGATGGAAGAAGAGTTGTAATGGAGTTGAGAAAATTCCTGAGTCCTGATACCAATCTCCTTGATGAACATCAAGCCCTTAGGGAGCCTAAGAGGTCTGGGAAGGACTTTCAAACCTTAGGCCCCTGGGCAACTGAAGGTTCTGCTGTAGATACTGCAGTTAAAGAAGTCAGACCCAAACCCATCTTCTTTATTCATTCATGGGATGAGGGTGTTGCTGGCTAGGCAACATTTATTGTTCATCCATAATTGCCTAGAGGGCAGTTAAGAGTCAACCATATTGCTGTGGCTCTGGAGTCATGTGTAGGCTGGACCAGGTAAGAATGGCAGTTTCCTTCCTTAAAGGACATTAGTGAACCAGATGGGATTTTCCCCACAATCAATTCAGTCATCATTAGGCTCTTAATTCCAGATCTTTATTGAATTCCAATTCCACCATCTGCCATGGCAGGATTTAAACCCAGATCCCCAGAACACTGGGTCTCTGGATTAAGAGCCCAGCGACAATACCACTAGGCCATCGCCTCCCCTGACAGTCTAACAGTCTATAATCTGCTATCTTCCCTATAATGTGTTTCAAAATCTTTCTTTCCCCCAATTTAAAGATGTTATTGGAGGGTAAACTGTCTGTTAGCAGTATTGGGAGATAGGAGTAGTGGGGAGATGTGAAGATCCAAAATTTGACATTTATGGAGTTAGTAAATAAATGAACTATACTAATCACTATCTTACAAAGTAATAACTACTGTATGAAAAGAATGAAACATTTCAGTTATCTTTACCAAAGCTTTAAAATTATTTTAAAGGTTTTGTACACTTATTTTAATTTTATCTTAAAAGGTCACTATTTAGGGATGTACATTTTCCCTATTATTCAACTTGACTTCTAGATATGAGAAATGTATAGGTAGCCAAATACATATACTTATGTTCAACTTATTTCACTTAACAAAGAAAACTGTGGATACTAGAATTCAAAACAAAAACAGAAATTGCTGGAAAGAAACTCAGGAGGTCTGACAGCATCAGTGGAGAGAAAGCAGAGTTAACTTTCCAGGTCTAATGACCCTTCTTCAAAAGACAAGTTTCTGTCTTTGTATATAAGACATTTGTTAGACTTCAGCTAGAATACTGTGTACCGTTCTGGGTACCATACTACAAGAAAGAATATGAACACATTGGTAACAGTGCAGAAGAGATTTACCAAATAGTTCCTGGGATGAGAGATTTCAGTTATGAGGATAGATTGGAGATGTTAGGACTCCTGTCCTAGGAGAGAAGAAGACTAAGAGGAGTTCTAAAGGAAGGTTTCAAAATCATCAGAGGTATGACTAGATAATGAGAAACTCTTCTGGTTGTAAACGGGCACAGATTTAACGGAATTTGCAGGGGTGGTTTGGGTTTGGAATGCACTGCCTGAAAGAGTGGTGGAAAGAGAATCAATTGAGGAATTCAAGAAAACATTGCATGACGCTTTGAACACAAACAATATGCAAGACTATGAAGAAAAGGAGACAAATAATATTAGGTCATAATGCTTGTTGGAAAGCTGATGTACATACAGTGGGTCGAGTGGCCTCCTTCTGTGACTCTGTAATATTTGGTGTTCTCATTATATGCATTGTATTTTCTTGCTATATATTGTAAGAACTGAAGCTTGATGCAATTTTGTTGTAAATCATTAGTCACTTTTCTGTGACTGACTAATACTACTTTAACTATTGCAATAACAATAGAATGTGTGTTACTTAAAGCAAAATACATACATCTAAAAAAATTCTTTATCTTTATTCTTATATAACAAATTAAATACTGGATGCAGAAATTGTTTAGTGTCTGAATAAGCATTGTATCAGTGAATAAAATCCATATCCCTAATAGCCAGAAAGAGAACTAATCTCATTGTTTCCACTCAGGAGGCATGGCCAGAATTAATCAAGCAAGGCAGACCTCTGTTATGAAATGTCAATGTGTAAATTTTTTTTAAAATTCTTCGTCTGAGACTGAAAGTCTACTTTTCTCCTTTAATGATACAACCTTTGGGTCATTAACAGAAAAGAAAATATTGTTTATTTGCTGGGGGGAAAAAAACTTTGAGACTGGATTGGAAGGTACAAACACTAGGCTATTCATCAATCTTACTGATGGGAGGGTTGTGGGGTCTAAAAGGAAGGAAATAAGTGTTTAAATAAAACCTGTTTTTAACTACTATTTTTCATACAATTATTTAATTGTACTCTCAATTTTCCAAACTTCATTAAGTACATATTAATCTTTTCCATTTCACCTTCACCCAACCAAACATTCTTGATGTGAGGAACAAACTAATGTTTACATTTTCTTACTGAACCATCTAATGTGACTAGTTGTCAAAAGGTCAAAGACATACATCAATGCAAAATTGATTAAAACAGGACTAACATTAGGAATGCTACATTCCATACTGAATATGTAATCAAGACAGTTAAATATTCTAGAGAGATTCTGAATAAAAATATGTAACCCTATGAAATCGATTTCATAAAATAGGTAGAAAATTGATACTCTGCAAATGACTTTGTTTTCTATTAACACAAAATACATGCATAACGGAGGCATATTCAAAGATAAATAGTAATTGTTTCTTTTATCTCATAACTTAAAACTAATTACCAAAGTAACCCATACAGAAACTTTTTCAGTTTTTTTACTCTCTTGTGATACGTGGGCATTACTGGCTGTGCTGACTTTCATTTCCCATCCCGAGTTGCCCTTAAAAATTTGGTGTTGAGCTGCCTTCTTGAGTGTTGTTTTGGGCTGTACTCATCCACAAGTGGGGAGTATTCCATCACACTCCTGACTTGAGCCTTGTACATGGTGAAAAGGCTGTGGGGAGTCAGGATGTCAGTTTCTTGCTGCAGGCTGCTATCCTCTGACCTGCACATTACTTATATGACTAGTCCAGTTTAGTTCCTGGTCAATGTTAACCCTCAGGATGTTGATAGTGGGAGAATTCAGTGATGGCAATGTCACTGAAAGTCAAGGGGATATGGCTAGATTCTCTCTTGTTGGAAATTATGTTGTTCCTGACACTTGTGTGGCACAAATGTTACTTGACATATGTCAGCCCAAGCCAGATCTTATTGCTCTTGAACATGGACTACTTCAGTACCTGAGGAGTTGAGAATAATGCTGAACATTGTGCTATCATCAATGAACAACTTCACTTCTGCCCTTTTGATGGAGGGAAGAGCTTGATGAAGCAGCATTGATGATGATAGTCAGGCAATGACATTACCTTCAGGAACTCCTGCAGAGATGCTGGACCTGAGATGACTGACCTCCAACCACCAAAATCATCTTCTTTTGTGCCAGGTATGTCCCTGATTCCCACTACTCCAAGGTTGCTTAAATGCAACCCTGAGGTCAAGACAGTCACTCTCAGCTCACAAATGAAATAAAACCATTGAATTTTTTTTCAGAATCTGTCATTTTCATTGATTATCTTTAACTATACAGTTTAGCTAGCAGAAAGTGCAGTTGACAAAAAAGGTACACCAAAGATCAACAATGTACTAGCTTTAACATTTACTATCTCTTATTTTTTGCATTGTGGAAGCTTTTGTTCAGCACTTGTATGGTACTGACTACACTGACAAGAACAAACAATATAATAACGTCTTGAATTCAGAAAAAGCATCTTATTTGCTTTTCACTTTTCAGCTAATATAAGTTGTTAATTTCGGTATGTGGCTTGATGTGCATAAAATTATTTTTGTAACAACATTTTTCAAATAGATTAACACAGATTTTATACAAAGATCACCTATAAATCAATTCCTAATATGCTGAGAACTATTACATTGTGTACTGTTTTGAAAAATAAAACCAGACATTCTAACAGAGATTTGAATTATTTAATGTTGTGTAACTCATAATAGTCATAATGAGATTTAAATCTGGATTACAGGCAGGCTGAGAGTCAGAAACAGCCCAGTTGGATGCATAGCATGGCAGTTTGCCAACCTCCATCCTACTCTGGAATATTTTTGTGAAGATGAGATGGGGTGAGATGCATGATGGGCAGCATGACCACACACTCACATCTGACAGGTAGCATACACAACTCATTAAGGGTCACTTAAGGCCAAGTAAAGAAAGACAACAGATTTTCCAGCCAGACTCCAAGTTCCTACAGGCAACATGGGCCCGTTTAATTGCTTGATGGCAGTCCCCAGTTGCAGACCAGACGACTAGTGCTCCAGGTAGGCTACGGTCTCACCTCTGCCCTTGTGTTCCTGGATATGCAGCAAACACTGGCTATTCTGTAGAGGGGAGTTTCTCCATCTCCACCTAACAGTAATGGCATGGCTGCCAAGACCACTGTTAATTTACATTTTAAAAATATTGGAGTAAGGATTTACATTTTGAAGTTTCTCCCTTACTTCCATTGCAGCTGTGCACAAAAGCTCTTGAGATTTCTTTAATGGCTACTTTTTATTTTCAGGGGCTAACTTTTTGTTCTCACAATGTTCTTTATTAGGTGATGCAGTCACGTAGTAACATTACATTCTGTTTATCATGTTGACACATTGGATATTTGGACTCTCAACGAAATAAAATTAACAGCATATCCTCAATAATTATTTATCATCCACTAAATTTAAAACCATATCACACAAAGAAATCATTTAAATTGGATAAAGATAATGGGTATACATTTACAACAACTTGTGTTCAAAATAACTGACATACACCTAAAAATGTAAAAAGTCATTACTTCCAGCACATCTGCAGGGCTGATCGGGGAAAACTAGTATGTTTTCATCAGATATTTACAAAGCTGGGATATTTTACCAAGGCAATTACAACACTTACTGAAACTCAGATTTAAATTCAATAATTGACACAGTGTTCTTCACAATAGCATCCACTTAATTTTTCCTACATAGTAGCTCCTGAACATATGCAGCCTAAAACTAGAGATTCATTACTGCAGTGATTTCAAGATTTCCTAGCTCCTAGTTAGCTGAGTGACATTTATTGACAAGTTTGAAACTGTTCATTCCTCTTTGCAGCCTCCCATTCCCTTACCACTTTGAAGCCTTCCTATCTCTCGCAACCCCCTCAGTCTCTGTCTCTCCAACATGTATTCCAGTCTTTCAATCCTTTTGTTCTAACATGCAACCTGTGTGTCTCTCTCCCCCACCTTTCCAATCAGACTGATTGTTCATGCAATGAGCTAACTGATCCCCTCATCCCCACCTCATCAAGGAGCTGGAGTTACCATGGCAACATGCACTTATACAGGCATGTTGTAGTCTAGTCCCAGAGCTACTGATAGGAATGGTAGAGACTCCAATTTTCTTTTCATCACATGACTAAGCAGGAAGCTCTCCCATTCTTACCACTTGTCATTAGCATATGTTGGAAGGACTCACAAGTTAATACTAAATCTGATGGCTGTGAATGGAACTTGAACTCCAAATTTTCTTGCTACCACTGTGCCACAAAACTGGCATTAGGAAATAATAACCTAACTAATTCTGGACAAAGGTGCTCATTCTATTATATACTGGACATTAATTAAGTAAAGAGTTGCATTCCATCAAATTAAAGTTAATTTTTCCATACTTCGGCCATGTCAGAAGATGGTAGCGCCTTACCCGATTCTTTCCACACCATCACCCATGCCCTTAGATTCAAGTACTGGTGGTAAAACACTTTTTCCATCATCTCTAGAGTATGACAAGCTGGAAGTCTTCATAAGATGATCAACAGGTTTCCTGAATCTACGAATACCAGGAGTTGTATAGCTTCTAAGTGCATGGTTCCGAATTACTTGTGGATGATCTTGTAGAAAAATCACATTAGGTCATTTTAAACCAACAGAAGAAAACAAAAATTAATATAGAGGCTCATTTTCACAATGTATTATTTTTAAAGTGACGGACATGAATGTATCGGTTTATAGCATTGGCTTGTCAACTCCAAGTCAATTCAATTAATAGTAACTTCAATCCTTAATCTTTTTTTCAACTTTTTCCATTTTCTTATGTATGTATTAATAAAAGACAATTCAACTCATAAAGCTCAGTCCTTCAACAATACTTCAACAATACATATCATGAAATAAATTAAATCATCCTAGATTCAGATTCTCTCTGCTTCTCAGGAAAAACAAGCAAAAAAAAAATTTGAAAAAAGAATAATACAATGTATCTAATATATTCTAATAGAGTTACTGTCCTTAGTGCCAATATTTCCATGGTTCCAGCAACTATTAATATATCAATTACCACTCAATGTTCCTGACTTGTACTTCAGTTCTGTTCTGTGACATTTATCCAGCTTTCCTTTTTGAGAAATACCACTAATTATTAGCTATCCCTTGCAGTCAAGGATAATTGTCTTTCATGAGTCTGAAGATGGCTAATTAGGCAAATTCAGGATCTTCAGGCCTTCTGGTTCATAAAGCATCTGTTGTCTTGTTGGAAGTCTGGTTATGTATTATTAATTTGAGTCAAGGCTTGTTCTTTTCATCACTCACTTTTCCTCTTCATTTTGCCATCATTGGACCTCAAAATATTGGGATCCTTCCCACAGACATTTGGCCCAGACAATGGAGATCTCGTCCTAGGAACTGATGTCATTGTTACATTTCTTCATTAATGAACAATGAATTAACATTGCATTAACAGTGTACAAATTGACAATTCTGTAAAGGGGGAATATAAAAAAAAGGTTGACAGTATCAAATCCTGCTTGAAGCTTGTCAGTTTTATTTTTGATTTCTCCAGTCTGCACTCACTGTGCAATTTCACTTTGCATCTATTTCCAATGATGTCATCTTCCACAAGGTGTATCCAAAATATCTTCTTTCTCTTGTTAATCAACCTAGGATCCCTCTCACCATGACAGATGGGGACTTCGCCCATGTTTGATCCATTTCCCACATTTCTGCCCTCATTCCTTCCCTTCCATCTCTGAACATCAATACAGTTTCTCTTGTTCTCACACTGCACTCTAACAGTCTCCAGGTTTGAAAAATTATTGTCCGCCATTTCTGCCTCTTCCAGCAGGATGCCATCACCAAACTCATTGTGCATTCCCCAATTTAACAGCATTCTGCAGGTACTATTCTCTCTCTGAAATGCTGGTCTACTCCTCTGCCTCCTAACCCTTGCTCATCCCTCCATAGCATCTTCTAATTCTATCAGAATTCTAACAGATGATGTAACGCTTGCCGTTTTACCTCCTTTTTCCTCAATGTCCAAGGCCCCAAAGACATCTTCCTCATGAAGCAGCAGTTTACCTGCAGGTTCTTCATTCTAGTCTACTGTATTCACTAAAGACAATGCAGTTTCCTTAACATCGGCAAGAAGAAATGCAGACTGAGTGACTGCTTTGCAGGATACCTCTGTTCCATCTGTAAGAATAACCCTGATGCTCCAGTTGCTTGCTATTTAATTTTTTCTTAGAATTTAACTTCTGGGACATTGGCATTGCTGGCCATGATAAGTGGTGCTGAGCCGCCTTCTTGAACCACAGTGGTCTATTTGCTGTAAGTAGACCCACAACGCATTAGGGAGGGAGTTTGAATACTTTGACCCGATTAAAGTGAAGGAAGAGTGACATATTTTCATGTCACGATGGTGAATGGCTTGCAGGGGAACTTGCAGGTAGCAGTGTTTCCTTGTATCTGCTGTCCTTGGCTTTCTTGATGGTAATGGTCATGGATTTTGTTTGTTTCAGAATAGCATCCTGTTAAAATTTCTGGCCCATGTTTGTTGCAGCGCTCCAGTGAAGTCCACTAAGAGGTGGAGGAACAGCACCTTATTTTCCACATAGGCACTTTACAGTTTTCAGAACAAAACACTGACTTCAACAACTTTACAGCGTGAATACAGTCCTCTGTTTTAATTAAAGCCCCTTTCCCTTTTACCCACCCATAGTTGTTTGCATGGGTTTGTTCCTAGAAAGTTGACATATTTTCTACTATGCACACATACCTATTTTGCATCCATATCTCTCTGCTGCTGCCACTGGCACTCCCTTTGTATTTTATTCTGGACATCCTTATTATGTCTTATTTGCTCCTCCTCCACCTAGGTTAACAGCATAACACTATCATTTTTCAGCCTCTCTCAGTTCTGTATAAGACATGTTGGATTGAAACATTAACGTTGCATCTGTCTGCACTGCTGCTGCCAGACTTTCTTCGTTTCCCCAGCACATTTTTTTCTCTATCCATTTCATACACATCCTATTTTGCACATATCCTTGGTATTTTCTGTTTCACTTTTTTTACTTTATTCATTCACGGGATGAGGGCATTACTGGCTAGGCTAACATTTCTTGCCCATCCCTTTTTGTTCAGGCGGCAATTAAGAGTCAACTACGTTACTGTGGGTCTGGAGCCACATGTCGGTCAGACCAGGTAAGGATGGCAGTTTCCTTCCCTAAAGGACATTAGTGAACCAGATGGGTTTTTCCAACAACCGACAATGGATTCACGGTCATCATTAGACTCTTCATTCAAGATTTTTCTTTTTACTGAATTCAAATTCTGCTGCTGTGGCGGGATTCAAACCCAGATCCCCAGAACATTATCTGGGTCTCTAGATTAATTGAAAATAAAGTGATTAAAATATTTATGTAATGTACCTAATGTCTGTTGTGTAGCCTGCTCCTCCGGCTTTTCCATGGCAATTTTCTTCTTGGCTTCTCGGAAAGCTTTCCAGTTTATTAAAAATTGTCTGACTGTATTATTTATCTCTTTTCCATCAAGGACCTCTGCAGATAAAAATAGGGACACCTTTACAATAAAATGTTGGCTGAATGCAAAGAAAATCATGTGATGCTTATTTATTTAAATCCACTAATTTGCAAGATGACTATGAAATCATGGCAGATACAGAATTAGTCACTCCATGATGGTGAGTAACAAGAAAACAAATTAGATTTGTTATTTATGATGAATAATTAACAAAATGGAAAACAAACAATTAAAAAGAAAAGTATGTTATAACTATGACATGCAAAGAATTGGGAATGATCCAAAAGCAACTGCTTTATTTACGCATCTCTGCAGTACTATTGCAAAAAATGGAAAGCTACACAAACCATTGACAACATTACATAAGCAGATAGAATACTATATATCAAAACATTGCTCTAACGATATAAAGGTGTAATTTTTTTGTTGTTTTTGACCACATTAAGTATTCTTTGGACATTCCCTTCTTTATTATATGGAAATTGAAATATTTTATAAGAGTTTAATTTCTGAGAAGTATTTTTCTGATGGAGATGTTTATGTAATCTAGAGAGCCAATGTGCTCTTACTGCTAAATAACATCTTTTCTTTACATAATTCTGATGTACATCAGGGAATTAAACATACTAACCTACATTGATTATGTAGCATTCCTGGTGCATGCATAGATGTTCTGTAATTACTCATCAGTGCACTGAGTCTTTTGATTCCAGTACATCAATCATTTTTCATATCCTCATTAAGTGTGGTAAAGGTCATACAAAAATAAACATGTCGTATATGACGGCTTCAATGAGTGATTAAATATATGGAGGTAAAAATATTTTATTTATAAATGATATCCTGACTTGAGAACAACATTTCTTGGAGAAAAACCATTTCTAGTCTTATTAATTTTGTTTTTATTTACAGAATGTCACTCCTAGGTATCTGTTACAATTAACTTAATTAATGGTCTTAATTGTGTTATAAGATAATAACTCTTTAAGGGGTTTGGATATCATAAAACCACCACATGGGAAAATCAGTCAATGCATGATTAGGCATTTAAGCCCACTTCTAGGGCAGTACCTTTTTTCTGTTCATTCACAAAATGAGCATGTTGCATGTTTATTGTCCAGAGAGCAGTTAAGAGTCAACATGTAGGCCAGACAGGATAGCATATTTCCTTCCCTAAAGGGCATTATTGAACCAGACAGGTTTTACTCCCTGACAAACAACAAGCCCTAGTTATGCCTGTCTCTCCATGGGGTACGTGGAACATTCCTTGTTCCAGTCCTATTCCGGCCCCCAACCACAACTCTATCTCCAATACATCGATGATTTCATCAGTGCTGCTTCCCTCTCTCATTGAGAATTGGAAAACTTCTTCAATTTCGCCTCCAATTTCCACCGTGCCCTCAATTTCACCTGGTCTATCTCTGACTCCTCCCTTCCCTTCCTCGACATTTCTGTTTCCATTTCTGGGGATAGACTAGCCACTAACATCCATTACAAACCCACTGACTCCCACAGCTACCTGGCCCATACATCCTCACACCTCACTTCCTGTAAAGACTCCATCCCATTCTCTCAGTTCCTTCGTCTCCGTCGCATATGTTCAGATGAGGCCGACTTCATCAAGGGAGCCTCCGAAATGTCCACATTCTTCCTCAACCAAGGATTCTCCAGCTCTGTTGTTGACAGGGCCCTTAAGCGGGTCCGATCCATCTCCCGCACTTCTGCCCTCACCCCTTCTCTTTCTTCTCGCAACAGCTATATGGTTCCCCTTATCCTCACCTACCATCCCACGAGCATCCACTTCCAGAAGATCTTCAGACACCATTTCCGCCGCCTCCAGCTAGATGCCACCACCAGACACATATGCCCCTCCCCTCCCTTGTTCGCCTTCTGCAGGGGCCGTTCCCTCCGGGACAACCTGGTCCGTACTTCCTCCATCCCCAACACCTCCCTACAGCCCTACGACACCTTCCCCTGTACCCAGCGAAGGTGCAACACCTGCGCATTTACCTCCTCCCTCCCCAGTATCCAAGGGCTCAAACATACCTTCCAGGTGAAGCAACACTTCACCTGCACTTCCAAGAATCTAGTCTACTGTATTTGCTGCTCACAATGTGGTCTCCTCTACATTGGGGAAACATAGACTTGGCAACCACTTCGCAGAACATCTACGTTCGGCTCGCAAAAATGACCCTGAACTACATGTTGCCTGCCACTTCATTGCACCACCTTGCTCCCTGGCCAACATCTCTGTCTCCGGCTTGCTACAGTGTTCCAGTGAAGCCCAGCGCAATGGAGGAACAACACCTCACTTTCCACTTGGGGACCGTACAGCCCTCCAGACTCAATATTAAGTTCAATAATTTTAGGGCCTAAACTCTCCCATGTCCCAGCTCCTTCCAGCCCACACACCGGGCCTTGTTACCACATAGTCTGCCACTACACACCCCCTGTTGTTAGTCACTAACAATCCCCGTTAACAACTGTTCACCCTCCGACTCTGATCGTTAGCAACTCCTTTGTCTGTCCAACTGTCTTTCTCTCTCTTTGGGCTCTATCCTATCATTTACTCCCTGCCCCATCTACCTCCCTATTTGCTGCATATAAATTGATGTTTTCCCAGTCACCACCAGTTTTGAGGAAGGGTCATCAGACCCGAAAAGTTAACTCTGTTTTCTCCTCCACAGATGCTGACAGACTTGCTGAGCTTTTCCAGCACCCTTGTTTTTGTTCCTGATTTACAGCATCCACAGTTCTTTTGGTTTTTATTATGGATTCATAGTCATCAGTAGACTCAATTCCAGATTTTAATTGGATTCACAATCCACCATCTGCCATCTGACACAGTGGGATTTAAACCTGGATACCCAGAATATCACCAGAATATACAAATATATATGGAGACTGGTGGCACAGAATTTTACAGTCAATGGTGAGCAAACAGCATTTGCTGGTTATCTTATTCATAGTTATCCACAATCTTTGCTGTTAAATGAATTTTAACATAGTACCCTAAAGTAATTAGAGATCTATTTCAGCATGGTGCCCTCAGCAGGGGACCTGGCACCAATGTTTGTAGGGCAAACAATAATGTGGGGCTTCAATGAATCAATCAAATCAAAAAAATTGAAACAAACAAGCCTCAAAACCCCATGCTTGGTATTTTCAGTGCCAACATTGCTCTTTTGCTTCCATTTGGGATACCATATACTACCCTCAACATTCACTCTGCAGCAGGTGTGGCATAGTGGTTAACACTGCTGCCTTACAGAGCCAGGGACCCAAGTTCAACGCCAGCCTCGGCTGACAGTGTGGAGTTTGCATGTTCTTCCTGTGTTTGTGCGGGTTTCTGCTTGGTGCTCTGGTTTCCTCCTTCAGTCCAAAGATAAGCAGACTGGCCATGCCAAATTGCCCTTATAGTGTCCAGGTATGTGGATTGGCCATTGTTAGTGAGGAGTGGGTCTGGGTGGGATGATTTTCCAAGGATTGGTGCAGACCTGATGCTCTAAATGGCCTCCTCTATTTGTACTGTCCGAATTCTATGCTTCACTACTGAGCAATGTGTACCGTCCACAGGATGCACTACTGCATCTTACCCAGGCTCTTCTGAAAGCACTCTCCAAAACTGTGATCTCTGCCACCTAGAAAGTCAAAGTCAGCAGATGAATGGGAGTACCACTATGAGAATGCCCCCTCCAAGACACACCACAGCCTGAACTGGAACTGTATTGCTGTTTCTTTATGATTTCTGGGTCAAAATCCTGGAACTCCATTCATTACATTTCTATGGCTGTTTCTACATCCCAGAGACTGTAGCAGTTCAAGAAGGTAGTTCATCACCATCTTCTCCTGGGCAATTAGAAATGGATAATAAAAGTTTGCCTAGCTAGCAAAACCAAGACTTGCATGAACAGACAAAGAAAACTTTTATGTTAATTGTTGATTGATTTTTTACTGGCTGTTGCTATAGTGCATTGAAATACTCTGAGTTTTTGATTGCTTTCTACAGTTTGTAAGCCTTACTTCAAGGCTTCTGCTCAGACCATTTACTTTCAATCATGGGTGCTATAATTATAACTACATTTGGCTTCAGTGTGGTAGGGAGAGTGAAGAAACAGAACTCGGAGGCAAAGCTCCCAAAAAAAAAAGAGGTGCCTAAAGTGCAACAACCAGGGCCTAGTGGCTTTGAAGGCCTGGGCTCAAGATTTTTTCCGTATAAATTGTCGATGCTGTGCTTCATGAGTTAATCAGTCTGAATTAACTCCTGTCATCTCCTGCTTTTCCCTCCACCAACGATAAGTGGGTGCGACGAATAGAACACCACAGAGAGGACTAGAGAGCAGCTTTCATTGACATGAGATTTCAGCTTTCAGTCCCAGGCACTGTCCATCAAATGAATACCCACACAGGAGTGGTTAAGGTGGCTTGAGTGGTTACGAACGTGCACGCAGATGGCAGAGGTGTGAAACAGAATGCATCGGAAAGGCGAAACATAACTGCGTCTACAAATTGGGTTAGATCCATTTGATTTTAAATTAATTTCCTCATGTATGTCAAGAATTCAAGTGCATAGATTCTGAAATGAGAACATATTTGATTCATCATGATTCCTTTCAAATTCCTTACCTATTTAGACCTAAAAATGCAATTTGTTGATATATTCATATAATCCAGAATATTTCTAGTAATTCAGAATTAGAAGAGTTACTTTCCGATGGCCGGATAGTCAGTTCTGCAGCTTAGACAATGAGGTGCAGAACCCCTGATGTAGCAGACTCTGATGAAATTGTCTGGAAAGTTGAAGATTCTGAAGGGCAATTCCCCTGTCCCTGGAGCCCTCTGGAAATATTCATTTAAATCAATTCAGAAGATTTCACTGTGGTTGTTACTATTTACCCCGGAAATGTTAGGCAATTAAAACCTAGTTTAACTCCTGAGTAACTATTTAACCAATTTTTCAATTTACCATGCACTCCCCACAACTGCACACGCCCTTACTCCTTACCCCACCTTTTATCCGACATTTGCTTCCCATCTAAGGATCCTACACGTCCCTGCCACTGAGTCTGATTAAAAGCCCTCCATGCCACGAACTACACTAAAACTGCTCACCTCCATCGCTACAGATTCAACATCCACTTGAACTCTGCTTGGGACCGGATAACATCCCCACCACTGTCCTGACATCGCCCTTTTTGTCCCCACCCTCATCTCCAATCCCTGCGTATCCAAACACTCCATCAAATACTTTGCTACCATCTAACCTTGTGTCTTACCAAAGTAGACCCCTATCCACTCGGCATCCTAATGTCTTGGAACACTAACCTCACATTTACCTTACATACTGAACCTTTCACAGATGCTGTAAACGTGGCTGTGTGTGATGCTGGGCATCTAAGTAACAGAATACAAAACTGTTAGAAAGGAGATGTTGTTTCAATTCCTCCAACTATCCTGCACAACAAGGGAGCTATCAGATTTAAAGTATGCTCTGTATTTCTGAAGGAGCCATGATTGGAACCTCCTGTGATAAATGCATAGATCTTTCTTAATGTATAAAATGAGGGAGTGGATTCACAAACTGACTGTGCTTGCCAATTCTCTAAAAATCCGGACCATATTTTTCGTCGATGGCTTGGTTAAGATACCAATTGTGCAACACTAATTCTGGAACTAACATTTAACTAATTCTGAATACTCAATTCCTGGTAGGTACCCATTGATTGTAATCGCATCCCATAAGAACTTTAATTTAAAATCTGCAACTTGGAAAGCCTTCCCTGGAATGCAGTGTTTCCAAAAATTAAATGAGAACGGCTCTAATTTTTAAAGGAAATGGATAACTGATTTTCAAGTGATTACTGCTGCTCTTGTATAGACAACCATGATGTATTTTATGGGAGCATTTTATAGAACATAAGCAGCAAAGTGCAGGCTATTGTTTGATGAATAAAAGAGCACTGTATTTCCCTTCAAAGCCATGTTAATTCATCAGAAAATTCATAACATATCATTTAAATGATGTAGGATCAGTTAGGCATTTTATGATGAAAAGCTCCATTCAGAGCTGAGTAGGACACTGAGATTACAGTTTGGTTCAACTTGCAATGGTGAACGAGAGTAAAATGGAACGGTGGTCTGTTAGCTTACTGAACCAGAAGGCATTAAAGCTCAATTATGGGTAGGTGTTGGATCTGGAGGTTGGCAACCCAACATGGTGGAGGTATAATGACAGTTGGTGGAAAGAGTAGAATTGGGAGAACTCATCATATTTATCAAAGCTAGCATGTATAGAGGTGGAAGATGGGCCATTGTTGAAGAAATGCAAAGATTAAATAGATGAAACTTCGATGAAGTGTGATGATATTATGGCTTTAAGAGGTCTATTTTGACTTGGTTTCTTTTGAAGACAGGTTTTGAGACAGAGGTGCTGAGTTATCTCTTCTATCCTAATAAGAAAAACAGCTTGAGAGGCCCTGGGAATTTTTTTTTTGTAAAGTTAGAGCAAAAGAAGCAATATGAATGGGTGGAATCAAGCTCCCTCAGAACCAGTGTTTTACTTCAGCTTTCAGGAGTTGTTGGGGTTATGATGTTGGCTGTTTAAGTTGGTATAGGCTCTCTTAGCCAAGCAAAAGGCTGGAGTTCTCTCTCCCTGCAAGGATTTTGATTTGATGTTCTTTTCTCCTGGACTGGAAAAGCACTGCATGTGAGATAATCTATCTTACCGAACTGGCCTTTGCCAAGGGTGTGTTTATGGGATTTGCTATATTGGACCAGTTGTAATGTAGTAGTTAAATAGTCTATTATTCTGCTGTTTACCAACAGAGTTAAAGTTATAGAAATTCTTCTTTGTTTATATTTAACTGGGCATAAGAATAAAGTGTGTTTTGCTTAAAGCTGAGTAGTGTGACCAGTCGAAATACATCTGGAACACAGGACTTTACACTTTCCTTTAAATAAGACAGAAGTTAAGGTGTAGGCTCTCTCCTTGATATTTGAAGGGGTTTTGGTCTGGTCCGTAACAGAAGTGAGGAAAAGCTCATTGAGCTATACGGCAGTGAAAACAAGCTAGAGAACGGATGGAATGATAAGCCACATTAAAGCAGTAGGAAGATTAAGGTCAGATAATGCACATCAATCACAGTCACAGGGCATGTCAACTTGGCAATGAGCTATTCCAGTGATGTGGCAGTGATAAAATCCTGATTGAAGAGACTCAAAAACAGACTTACAGGAAGGATGAGCACGTTCAGAGGAAAGGGATGTTGGAAATAGGGTAATGATTTGCATGGAAAGAAGGACTGAGAGTGTTTTCTTTAAGAGAAACATGTAAAGGAATAATATGTGAGGGTAGTGAAATTTTTAAAATACTCAGCATGAGACCAGGAAAGAAAGTCATATGGTCAGTAGTTTAGTGGGATTGGGGTGAATAGTGCAAAAGCCAGGGAGATACACTAAATCTATAGTAAACATCAATTTCAATACACTTGGACTATTATATTCAATTCTGCACATTAGATTTTAGAAAGATGTGAAAAATAGTCGACAAATACTAGAGTGGCTCCAGGGTTGAAGGATTACAAATAGAGAAGCTATCATTTGTTCGTTAAAGCAGAAAAGCATAAGAGGCAATCTCATGGATGTGTCTAAAATCATGAATTTTGTACAAAAGGGAATAAAAACATTATTTTCAATGGCTGAAATATTAAAATCCAGAGGATAAAAATTTAAGATGATTGACAAAACAATAGGGACAACATGAGGAAAGATTTTTTTTTCGCAATGATTGGTTGGAAGAGAGTTATGGTGAAATGCAAATTGATTGAAGATTGTGAGGTCGAAGTGATCTGACTTTTTAAAGGAGCTACTAGTAACCATAAAAAAAAGCTTCACTACTTATGTTTCTAATCAGAATGCTAAAGGTTTGCTTGTGAGAATTTACCTCTAATTTTAATTACGGGCATATAAAAGCCAAATTGAGATAGAAGAATCAAAATTATTTCCTGTTTTTCTTAAAATGCTGTACAATCTGTTTCGTATTCAGTTCAAGGGTACAGCTTTGACTAACTTCAGAATTTTTAAGTTTGAATTATCAAATTTAGAATTTCATTTTCTGGCCAGAGTGATTTTAAGTATTATTATACTATATGGGTGATGCTTTAATTCCATCTAATAAAAGATACAATATTAAACAGCTATTCGCGTGAATCGGTGCTTTAGAGAAAATAAGGAAATCTTGGAATTTTGATGCATAATTTTCATTGAATGAAACACTATCTGAATATATGCTCTAAAATCTGAGAAGCTAATATCAAAGAGTTTAAAACAAAGAAATGAAATCCAACAAAGGACATTGTTTTTTACTTTTGTTCAGGAAAACAAAAGACACGTGTTTCTTTGCCTTTGTCTGAAAAAGGTGCCGATGATGCAATTATGCCCAAGAACTTTTACCCCACCCCTTTTAACTGAGCAGAGAATAAACTGTACAACTTAAATTGACAGCACAGCTCTTCAAATTTTATACAAAAACAGAAATTGCTGGATAAACTCAGCAGGTCTGGCAGCACCTGTGGAGAGAAAGCAAAGTTAACATTTCAGGTCCAGTGATCCTTCCTCAAAACAAATCTATAATTCCCAAGACATTGTCAAATTTTGAGCTTCTGAATTTTCAGGGATGTTTGTGGATGAGTTAACCCATTCTGCTTGAAACAGGATGGATGGGTCTTAGACAACAAAGTGTGGAGCTGGATGAACACAGCAGGCCAAGCAGCATCTCAGGAGCATAAAAGCTGACGTTTCGGGCCTAGACTCTTCATCAGAGATGGATCTTATTTTGGTTCTTATATAACTGCAAATGAAACATGTTTTCCACCACCTTCAAAAATTTGTGAATCTGTCTGCAGATTTCCAACATTACAACACTGTGGAGTAAAAATTCTTTGTCCTTTTCTAATGGAATCATCTTTAACCCATCCAAGCCATTTGTTAATGATGTGCTGAAAACAGGAGAACTACTGTAAAACATCAAATATTGAGAAGGAGGCATTCCAAAATCACTAAGCATGGACACAATAATAATAATAATAATTAATCATGTTAAGACTCACATAGGTTGGTATTATAAAACATGTAAAGGGAATAGTTACGTGAAATTTAAAGACATTCTAGGAAAATAACAAAACACATACATATAGTTTCAGTGGTTTCACTGTACAGAAGAAAAATGATAATTTCTTTTGAAGATTAATAAATTCATTATTAAAGAAAAAACACTTCCACTGAAGAATGGATTTCAGTCATGTGCACCTACTTGACAAACAGCATGGTACAAAATAGTTAATACAGACAGTGAAGTGACAGAGCATCTTTAAAATCAGCGAGGCCTTGGCACTTACTCCTTAGAGAAATTGACCTTAAAGTAATTAGAATAGAGTTGAACACATTGAAACCTGCTAAAGTGAGCAAAAGTAAAGTAGAAAACGGAGAAAAATTTGGCTCTGAACAGCAAACACTTGAGTATGAACATTTGTAAAAACTATCTTCAAGATGGATCCAGATGAAGGGACAGCTGGTGAATTTTACGTCCACGTATGATGTTATTTTAGTGTTACTGGGTGAAGTGGTCTGCAGGTGAAAAGTTGGAGAATGTCACATAAAATTAGGGAACCTAAATCTGAGTCAGTGTTATTCAGGGATTTCAGACAGTGGGATAAAGTGAATTATATTACAAATTATGGAAATGGAGAACGTGAAATCTAAAGAAACAAAACATTGTAGAAAATTTGAGCAGACCACCATACTCAAAGCAATGATCCAGAACAATGAAGACACAAGGTGTGAGAAAGTTAGATCTTGACCTGGAAAAGTTAAAGATTCCAAGCAATTGTTTTAAAATATTTTAAATAACTCACCTAAGTCATAAATAACATTAGAAAATGATTGAATTCTAATTTTTATTGATAATAATATTTGTGACTTGTTTAATGGATACAATGACACTAGTTTATTGTATTGGGTTATCATACTTAGCGAAGGGAATTTATGTGTAAAGTATTTACAGTCAGTAGGATCAAAACCACATCTTTTGCATCAGTTCCTCCAACCTTAATTGAACAGCACCTGTGAGATTGCCTTGGAATAGGAGTCACCCTCCTATGATACAAATATGTCAATGTGGGGTAAAAATATGTAAATAAGTTAGCTACCATTATGTTCAGGCAGGCACTTAATGCATAACAAGTAACTTAAGCACAGTAAAAATGGATAACTGATGAGAGGACACAACTTCTATTTTAAATTAACTTTGAATATTCAAATGGAAGTTAGAATATTGGAAATTTAGAACTGTAACTACAACAGCAAAATGGATAAAATAACTTTTACATGCAGCATCAATTGCCAGGCATTTTTAGCCTCAAAGGGAAATCACAGACAACAACTGCACAGTTAGCAGTGAAACTTAACATTTCACCATTGGCTTACTTTAGTTACAATCCCTCCAGAAGACACACCAGCTGAAGGGCCTCAAGGTGCGCTCTTGAATATGGAAGGAATGTGTGCACAGGCCACAAAATGACCCATGACTGGAATGTGCATGTGTCAATGAATTGGAGTCGCTGGCTTTTGCAATAAAGGACAGCAAAGCCTTATTTCAGTACGCTTTGTCCAACGCGAGAAATGAAATACATAAATGTGATATAAGGCGTGTGATTCATAGGTATTTTAAGAACATATATGTTAAAGAGTTTGGATTTTTAACTTATGTCACGTGAGCTTGATCTGTATCAATGAAGGGATTCAGTGATTAACTTTTAAGCATTTTGTAGCCATGATGATTTCTTTTAAAATACAATATGAAAAAATACTTCCTAGAGATTAATGGCGTTTTGTTATCACTTGGGTGAGTTTTATGAGCAAACAGAATGAACAATTATGCATTAGTTTTCAGATAAAAGTACGCAAAAATTTCTTTTGGATTAGGGAAACACCCACCAGCTTGGAAAAAGTCTTTTTTGATTCATTATGGGAGTTTTGTAGCAGTGTTGGCTGAAGTTGGATGTGTAAAACAGTTACTCCTGAAGAAGGGAGACAGTTCAGAATTATTAAGAAGCAGGTATCTCAATGCAAGGGGTTTAGTTTAAAGTTTCTGACCAGAAATGTCTGGTTAAAACTTTGTAAGTGTATTTGGGGTTAAAGAAGTTTAACTCAGTTGTATGAATATTCAAAGGCGAACCGATTTTGGGAAATTGAAGCTGTAGCTAAATAAAACACGATAAATGACTGTCCCTGATTTTGTATACTATGAAAGAAGCTACAAATGAAGACTATAAAAGAGTAGTACAAAAGGGCAGCACAGTGGTTAAATGGTTAGAACTGCTGCGTCACAGCACCAGGGATCTGGGTTTGATCCCAAACTTGGGCAACTGTCTGTGTAGAATTTGCACATTCTCCCTGTGTCTGTGTGAGTTTCCTCTGGGCACTCTGGTTTCCTCCCACAATCCAAAGACATACAGGTTAGGTGGATTGGTCATACTAAATTACCCAAAATGTTCAGGGTGTGCAGGTTAGGTGGATTAGTCACAGGGAATTTAGGGTCACAGGGATGAAGTCGGTCTGGGTGGGATGCTTTTTGGAGGATTGACGGGGACTCAATAGACAGAATGGCTTGCATTCACACTGTAAGGAGTATATGATTCTATAAACTAGGGATTGTAGTTTCATGTTTGATTTTAAATGTTTAATTTTGTGTTATATGTGAAAGGTTTGGTTTATTCTGCCACACGTATTGCCTTGGCACATGTCCTATAAGATTCATACTCCTTAGTAAACAATGGCAACAATTCAGCAATTATTCAAACATCAAAATTTGAAATGTGTTGAACTCTGAAGTTTTGAATAAATATGAAACTATTTAGAGATTTAAGCTATCAAGATTAATCAATAATTCTGCGCGTAGCATATTTGATCTGTTATTTTCTAAACGCTGCAAAGTTAAAATATTTTTTATAAATGACTTGTCAAATTTCACTGCTATTAAAGCACGTAGTAATTCTTTTCTCTTTAGGTATCTTTTGGATTTTTAAAAATTTAACCTATTTTTCAAATCAACCTATTCTACGATGTTATTACACACTCTGGAACAGATGGGACTTGAACCCGAGCATCCAGGGCTGGAGACACTACCACTGGGCCACAAGAGGGCCCTCTGATGGCTCTTTAAGAAAAAATTAGCCTTCACAAAAATTTGTATCTCAGGATGTGCCAAGACTTACATAGCATGCAAATATGATATTCATTTCAATGATCCCAGCTATTGGTAATTCTGGACAAATCAGATCCCAAAGTAGAACCTGGTTTACAGACAATACATTTTATTTTCATTTTTGTTTTCTGTGGAGCTCAGTCACTGAACATATACACAAGAGGCTGCCACTGTACTTCTAATAAAAGAACATACAGGTTTACCAGAAGCTTTATTACGCTAAACAAGAATTTTTGTACCAATCTGATTTAAACACCAGTATGAAAGATTCATCCCTTTTAACCCAGCAATAGCCCTATAGTCACTCAAATCTAAATAAACAGTAAACCTTATCTCCACACTAAAGCCTCTTGCTTAACTGATATGACTGTAATCAATTTCCTTTGGGCAAATTACTGCACATTCATTACATGCTGTTTTCTTCAGTTTTCTTCCCCAGGACTCTTAAAGCAGAACTCTAACTCAGCTCACTATTACTTCAGATACATTGCCTAAACTTGTCTGACACAGCTTTGTAACATGCTTTTATCTCTGAATCAAGGTAACAAGATGTAGGTACGTGATAGAATGTTTAGCATAGGTCAGGAGAGGTGGGAGATATTGAGTCTATGGTCTCTGCAGATACCTCACCCTGGGGTCTGTTGATTCTTAGGGGTAGCCTGGCTTCAGATCTGAATCTGAATTGAATGATGCACCACCAACTTCCCACTTATTAGAAATGAATGTTATTTTGATTCTCAGTCAAGGAATATTGAAGATAATACTTAAATTTCTTTACCTAGGCTTGTAGACAACACCATTATTTTATCCCTGTATTTTGCTTTCTGGCAGACAGGATTTCCACTCAGGTTCAGATACCAGAGTTTTTGCCATTGGCTCAAGACATATTCCAGTTCCTGGATATGCAAATAATCAGAGATTGTAACATTTAAAATCTGTACATCCACCTCACCTCAATTTTAATTGTCTCAATTTGCATAATTTCTCAACAAAGTTGAAATTCAAAAAGCTTCATGCTGTATAAAATCTTAAACTGACAGCGACGAAACAAATAAATTTTCACAGTAATAAATGATTCACACCATGTAATTTTCTACATATAAGTAATAGGACATAATGTAAAATAAAGCACATATTACAATTTATTATTAAACAGATATTAGTGTACGACAACAAGATTTTTCAAAGAGCAAATTCTGTGTTGCAAGAACTGCAATTACAAAATTTAAGCATGATTTATTTCATTGTTGTAAATATTACATACATAATGATCGTGTACCTTCATTTCAGGTTTATGTTTCAAAAAACTTGTGTACAAAGTTAAATGTGGCACAAAAAAGACAACTGCACTCATTTATCTTTGGGTAAAACCTGCATAAAGAAGCTTGGTTGATTTAGCTGACAGCTAACTCATTTCCAAGCAAGGCGAGTGTCTCAAGAAGAACGTTCATCTAACAGACCATTAGTCCTAGTGGAAATATGATTACCCTTTGGACTTGTTTTTATTGTACATTGCCTTTCTGCCTCTAATAAAGTGGTTCCACTTTCCAACTACTCAATAATCAGTTCTAAAGGGACTCACTTTAGGGGGTTTCGTTTGCTTTGATAAATGATCGTGTCATGCTCGTCACTCAGAGGTCTGCCAGAAAATACTCAAGAGCAAATTATATTCAAGGCATGAGAATCAACTGGCTCAGCAAACACTGCAGCAGACTTTTCTTCAGCTAATGATGCCTAGTTATGAACCTGTATTTGACCACTGTGCTCCAATCTTTATCTTGCCTGTCTTGTTCAACTCTGTTAACTGCACTGCAGACACCAATTTGTCAACCAGCTGACTTTCTGTCATAATCTCTTTAAGAAAAATCTATATTTTTTAGCTTGTTCCTGACTAAATTGTGAGGAGGATAAATTTATCTTCTTTGATACAATCTACGGCTAAATCAATTATGTGCTAAGGTTGCATATATTTAGTAACTTGCAGATAAAATTATTATTCAATATATTTTCCAATATTACATTTGACAATTTATAGTAACTAACATTTGAAGTTTTTGCTTGGTATGTACCGTTATTATTATTTCTCATCATAACATGCATTAAAACAATAGAGAAACACCTTCCCATTTAAAGATAAATGGTAACATTAGAAAACTAGCTACTCAAAATAAATGATCCCATGTTATCCATTAATGAATGCTTCAGCAATAAAAATGGAAAATGGCTGGACATGTTATAAAATTGTAACTCAGAATGTACTTTGCAATATCTCTCTTCTAGAACTTTATAGTTTGATGTAGATAAATTCATGGCAGTATTGGGTTTGAAAGCATTTCATATACTTTTTGAGATCATGGCAAGGTCTCTAAATGAACAGTCTAGCAAAAATGCCACTAGGCTATAGTGCCCCCACACTAACCACCTCTGCGCCCCCCCACCTCACTCTCATAGTTTCAGTAAGCTATTTCTTGCTCTTACTGAATCAAAATAAACAGGAAATCAGGTAGGAATATATAAAAAAGGTGAATGGCATTCTTAATATTTTTAAACATTGTTCATGTTAATTTAGGAATCCTACCATACTTGCCTTAGCATTTCAGCTGAGTAACGATTGAAGAAAAAAATGCATGAACAAAGACAGTTTGGAAACTCAAAGGACATAAAATAATAAAACTCAAAGGACTTAATAAACACTTAGTTCAAGAGAGTTACAGGCCTAGATGCAGCAATCTCAAATGACTGACAGCCACTGCACAACATAATTAGGGAACTCCCGAGTCATTATATCACTCCTATGCCAGCTGCTGGGCCAAAATTTGTGGTCATTAAGGACTAGGTAGAAATACTATTATGTAGTCCTAAATTTTAAAGCTGCCCTTGATTTTCTTTTTTATCCTGTGGATCATTTCAGGGAGCTACTGGGGAACTTCGTAGTAGTTCACAGTACTCAACTGATAACTGCATCCAGAACTGTGGCTGTTGCAACAGCTCACCTATCCTCTATTATCCCTGAGTGTTTACTTGCTTTACCTCCTCCAAATTATGGCTTGATGGAAGGAGTGTGCGGACACAGGGAAGGCTAAGAAGTGGATAAACAGCAAAATTAGGGGTTTAATTTTCCAATTCCAGATGCGGGGTGTTTCCAGAGGACTGGAGAATTGCAAATGTTATGCTGTCGTTCAAAAAAAAGACGATGTAAGCAGCCCAGGAATTACAGATCTGTCAATTTGATCTCAGTGGTGGGCAATAATTCGGCACAAAATGAAGACACTTGGGTAAATGCCAGGTAATTAAAGAATGCCAGCATGGAATTTGAGGGAAAATCACATTTAACTAACTTTCTTGAGTTTTTTTGATGTAGTAATAGCAAAGGTTGATGAAGGAAATGCAGTTGATATGGTGCACAAGGACTTACCAAAGGTATTTGATAAAGTGCTGCACAACAGACTTGTGAGATAAGTTAGGCATGGATATGAAATTTGCTTGCTGCTTGTTGATAGGAAGCAGACAGCTGTGCTAAATGTCTTTCAGATTGGATGGATGTTTTTGGCGGGGTTCTCTGGGGGGGCGGGATAAGGGCTCTTGCTCTTCATGACATAATGAATGACCTAGTCTTTGATGTGCAGGATACAATTGTGAAAGCTGCAGATGACACAAAACCTGAAAGTATTGTGAACAAAGAAAAAGGTGGTGTTCATGTTCAAAAGGACATAGACGAGTTGGTGGAATGGACAGACAAGTGTTGGATGAAATTTAATGCAGAGGAATATGAAGTGATTTTGTTTGCAAGAATAAACATAAACCAAACAGTACAACTCTAATGGGATTGCATAAGCAAAGGGACTTAGGAGTAAATATATACCCCAAAACTGAAGGTGACAGGGGAAGTTGAAAGAGCAGTAAAATAAATAGGATCTTGGTCTTTATAAATAACTGCATTGACTACAAAAGGAAGCTTTGATAAACCTGTTTTAAACAAAGTCTCAGATGAATTTTGCATTCAGTTCTGAACATCACATATTAGAAAGGATGTGAAAGTATCAGAAAGAATGCAGACAAGATTCATAAAAATGTATATAGCGATCAGGAACTTCAGTTACGTGGATAGATTGAAGCTGGGGCTGTCCTCCTTGCAGCAGTGTGGGTTAAAAGAAGAATTTAAGAAGACTTTCAAATCATGGAGGGCATGGACAGAGTAGTGAAAGAAAAACTGATGAATTGATGTACGGCTCAAGAACCAGAAGACACCAAGTTAAGATGGGCAAATGAACCTGCAACAAGATAACAAAAAAATTCTTCACCTAAGTAATTAGAATCATCATAGAATCCCTACAGTGTGGAAACAAGCCATTCAGCTCAACAAGTCCATACCACCCCCCAGAAGAGCATCCCACCCAGACTCATTCCCCTAATTTCCCATGTCTAACCCACCTAACCTAAACATCCCTGGGCACTATGGGAAATTTAGCATGGCCAATTCACCTGCTCTGCACATCTTTGGACTATGGGAGGAAACCGGAGCACTTGGGCGAAACCCTGCAGACACAGGGAGAATGTGTAAACTCCACACAGACAGTCACCTGAGGCTGGAATCAAACCCAGGTCCCCGGCACTGTGAGGCAGCAGTACTGACCACCAGGCCACTGTGCCACCTAATTAGGATCTGCCTCAGCATGTGGTAGGAATAGATACAATTAAAATTTTAAAAAGAGAATTGCTTCATTATCTGAAGAGGAAAACAATTACGTGACTATGGGTAAAGGTGGTAAAATGGCACTAGGTGAATTGTGAAACCAGCACAGAAATGAGTATTATCAGTCTATGAATCTATAAAGTGCCTGGACCACAGCCATTGTGGCTGTGGAGCAGTCTTGATGGAATAGCTGGCCCTTTTACGTCAATAATGAGGAATCTAGGTAAAATAAATACAGAGAAACTATTCCCACTGGCAGAACGAGACAGAAATCAAAGGTAATTCAAAGGAAAGAACCAAATAGTACATAAAGAAAAGCTTTTGTTTGAACACAGCTGATAGAGGGTAAGTCAAAATGGTGGAGCATGTTGAAAAGGGAATTGGATAAACATTTGAAGAGAAAAAGGAAAAGTTTTTGTTTGAACGCAGCTGATAGAGGGTAAGTCAGAATGATGGAGGGTGTTGAAAAGGAAATTGGATAAACATCTGAAGAGAAAAACATTGCAGAGCTGTGGGAAAGAACAGTTGAGACGGAGTATCTAACAGACCTTCTGTTGTCTAACTATTTTCGTAGGTAACAAATTTTTTAAAATGGTGAAAATTATAGAAGAATAGTAAAACTCTTGAATTTATATAGCATCTTTCATGACCTCAATATGTCCAGAAGCACTTTATACCCAATGAAGTACTTTGCAAAAGTAATCTCTCTTGACTTATAGGCAATGCAGCGAGAGGAGGACGAGTTTGAGGATTACAAGAGTTGACCATGATCTTATTGGATGGCACAGCAGATTCAATGGGCTGAATAGTTTACTTTTACGCTTACATTTTATAGTCTTATGGATAGGAACGATGATTATTGGCAATGGCATGAGACAACTAATTCAGAGGTCTAGGTTTATGGTCTACCACAACTGAAATTCTACCACAAAAGCTGGTGGAATTCAAATACAGTTGAAAGTCTCATTAATGGTGATCGTGAAGCCATAATCAAATATCACAAAAACCCATATAGGTCTCTAATTTCCTTCGAGAAAGTAATATGCCTGGTCTGGACTAAGAATGAACCTAAGCTTTTAAATGTCTTCTGACATTGCCTAGCAAGCCACTCTGTTTGAAGATGATGAGGGATAAAAGCAATAAATACCAGCAATTCAAAGATAAATGTAATTTCCACGGCACGAGTCCCAGTTTAAAGTCTCATCTGAAAGATGTAAAGGTCTGATTACAGTTTGCCTCCCCATTTTTGAAGCTGTGGACAAAGAATAGCAGGTGGAGACTTCCTTAAGAATATGCTTTTGAGATAAGATTACCTTTATATCTTGAATATGATTGTCTTCAGCCATAAGCTGATTCAAGTTCCCAAGACAAGCCAATTCTTTGATCTCATCAATATTATTCTTCTTGATGTTCAAAACACACAAGGATTTCTGTACAAATAAAAATAACTCTGTAGATGTTTTAAAATGAAAATTTTCTATTACTCTTAATTTATCTCCTATTATCCATTTTAATTATGTTTAATTTACAATAATTGTAATAGTTACTGTCAATACAGGTGAGTGTAATCACGTTTACATTAATGATTTCATCACCCAAGTATTTTGTAGAGAATAATGGATATCTTAGTGATTACAAGTACACATAGTGGACTATAAGTGATGTTTAAACTGTTTATAGATGTTATTTTTAATTCCTAAAAGGTTGCCAGGAGATCAGTCCCTTTATCATTATTTTTAAAAACAAATGGATGGAGGGTGTTTAAACATTTACACTCCAGTGGCAGAATTTTATAAAGGCTCTGATAATGGGAAATATGGTAAGCTGAGTGAATTAATCAGGTGGGATGTGAAATTACAAAATCATAATGGCTGATTCAGAATAAAAAATTAAGTCAGAAGTGTTGCCATGGTGGGGCAGGTCTCCTGTAGTGGGTTCCTAATTGTAGTATATTTACATCTGTGAATATTCATTATGTAACGCTTTTTGAAATAAATCCTACCTTCAACAATAATTCAGCGATACATGGGACACTCATGGTACACGATTCATGTTTGTTGAAAGGAAGTGCACACAAATCAACCCTGTAGAAAAATGTCTTTGGTGGTGGGGTCGGATTGTAGATGGAGGACACTTCCGCCATCTACAATCCGACCCCACCACTAAAGACATTTTTCCATCCCCACCCTTGTCTGCCTTCCGGAGAGACCACTCTCTCCCGGACTTGCTTGTCCACTCCACAGTCCCCTCCAACCCCATCACACCTGGCACTTTCCCCTGCAACCGTAGGAAGTGCTACACTTGCCTCCACACCTCCTCCTTCACCCCCATCCCAGGCCCCAAGATAACTTTCCACATCAAGCAGATGTGCACCTGCACATCTGCCAATGTGGTATACTGCATCCGCTGTACCCGGTGTGGCTTCCTCTACATTGGGGAAACCAAGCGGAGGCTTGGGGACCACTTTGCAGAACACCTACGCTCAGTTCGCAACAAACAACTGCACCTCCCAGTCGTGAACCATTTTAATTCCCCTTCCCATTCCTTAGTTGACATGTCCATCCTGGGCCTCCTGCAGTGCCATAACGCTGCCACCTGAAGATTGCAGGAACAGCAACTCATATTCCGCTTGGGAACCCTGCAGCCCAATGGTGTCAATGTGGATTTCACAAGCTTCATAATCTCCCCTTACCCCACTGCATCCCAAAACCAGCCCAGCTCGTCCCCGCCTCCCTAACCTGTTCTTTCTCTCACCTATCCCCTCTTCCCACCTCAAGCCACACCTCCATTCCCTATCTCCTAACCTCATCTCGCCCCCTTGACGTGTCCGAACTCCCCGGACTGAACTATCCCCTCCCTATTGGGTGAAATTGGTTGAGAAAGACTCACCTAGATTGGCTCAATATTTTATGGTTAGAAAATGGCTGCCTGAGTGAAGTCCTGATGAAATGCCTGGACATTTTTCAAGAAGGTCTAAGGACTATCAAAGAAGTCAAGACCACCCTGCATGTTGAGCAGGAACGAATTCTACGATTTTGCATGGCCTATCCAGTGCCAATTGCCTTACAAGCAAAAGTAGAGGCAGAAATCAGAAGGCTAGAAAGTGAAGGAATCATCAAACCAGTCCAATTTGTGGAATGGGCAGTCAGACCGACTGTGGAGCCCTATGCGTCAGTTCGCCTTTGTGGGGATTTTAAACAAACTGTAAGCTGCTTTTCACAGCTGGATAAATGATCGATCCCTCACACAGAGGACCAATACACAAAGCTGGCAGTGGGCTGTCCTCCACGAAGCTGGACATGAATCGTGTATACGTGCAATTGCAGTTGGATGAGGATTCCCAGAAATAAGACCATAAGACATAGGAGTGGAAGTAAGGCCATTCAGCCCATCAAGTCCACTCCACCATTTAAATCATGGCTGATGGGCATTTCAACTCGACTTCCCTGCACTCTCCCCGTAGCCCTTGATTCCTTGTGAGATCAAGAATTTGTCGATCTCTGCCTTGAAGGCATCTAACGTCCCGGCCTACAATTAATACCTATAAGAATTTGTACCAATATATGAGATTGCCATTTGTGGTATTGTCAACCTGTTCAATTTTTCAGCAGATGATGGAGGGCATTTTACAAGGTCTACTCCAGGTCGCCATTTATCTAGATGTCATGCTAATAATACGGAAGACCATAAAGAGCACTTAAAACATCTTGGACATAGTTCTTAAACATTTCTCCCAGGTGGACCTATGCCTTAGAAGGGAAAAATCTGCATGTTCTAGGTGCCCTAGTTACTTGGGCTAGAGTCAATAAGGCAGGTTACACCTGTTGGAACGCAAAGTGAAGGGGTTCAAAGATGCCCCAGCTCCTATGTCAGGGCTGGAGTCTAGGTCTTTCCTTGGGAAGGTGAGCTATTATGGAAAATTCATACATAACCTGGCTTCCACCGTGGCACCTTTGCATCGACTCTTATAGGGTCAGCCTTAGAAATGGTCATGTAGCCAAGCCAGAGCTTTCAGGGAAGTCAAGAGACATCTATCATCTTCTAAGGTGTCGGCACACTATGATCTCAAGTGGCATGCAATTTCTCCCCATATGGCACAGGGAGAATATTAGCTCATAGGTGCTCCAATGGAGTGGAATGCCCAATAGTGAATGCATCCGGGACTTTGGCCAAAGCAGAACATAAATATACCCAGATAGGGAAGGAAGGTTTGGCAGTCATACTTGTAGTCATGAAATTCCATCAATTTCTTTAAGGATATAAATTTGCAATAAAAATGGATCAGAGACCCCTGCTAGGCCTACTTAAAGAAAATACGGCAGTGTAATTATGAGTTGGAACACTGTCCAGGAGAACAAGTAGCAAATGCGGATGCAAAGCCTGCTGGCAGATGCACCACAGGTGGTATCGCCACTGGAAGAGCCCACAATTATCTTAAATTTTCTGGACACACTACCCGTCGCAGGTGACGATGTGACAATTTGGGCACAGAAATAACTGGTCCTGGCAAAACTGAAACAACTAGTGACAATGGGGGAACCCAAACGGCCATCACAATCTGAACTGAAACCTTTTCAGACCCCAACAGACCAAATCACAATAGAGGGTGGTATATTATTATGGACAACAAGAGTGATTATCCCAAGCAAGTGTTGCCGCCAGATACTGGCTGAACTCCACAAGGGTCATCCAGGATTTTCAAAACGAAGATGTTGGCGAGAACTTATGTCTGGTGGCCAGGATTGGAAAGGTGGGACAGTGACCAAAGTGCCAACAAGGACAAAAATTAAAGAAACACTCTTACATTTGTTTAAGTGGCTAGGTGAATGCTGGGCCCGGTACATGTTGACTATGCATGGGTTCATTGTTCTTAGACATTGTGGATGACTATTCAAAGTGGCTGGACGTGGATAGTGTTCATCCATCAAATACAGGGATGATGCTAGAAAAGCTGCACACATCTTTTGCAATACACGGGCTCCCGTAAGTTTTGGTGACAGATAATGGACCATTGTTTACCAGCAGGGCATTTGAGTATTCCCGTAAGTCGAATTTGCAGCAGAGTTGCTAATGGGGAAAAGGCCAGGTTAAATCGGATCTTCCTGGACCTGGTGGGAAGGGTGAAACAGCAACAGGAACACCAATGCCAGACGCAAGATTCTGCTAAGCAAAGGACATAGTTTACTTCAGGGGACAAAGTCTGGTGTAGGAACCATGAGCATGGCCCTACACGAGTAAGAGAAATGGTCAACATAAGGTCAGGTCCAGTGATGTATAAAGTTCAGGTAGCTGTAATGGACCCGAACAAGCATGTGGGCCATACGAAAGCTGCAAACTTGCGAACAGTGCGGCAGCAAACGTGCCCAGCTCGTTGACTGACTTTCCAACTGTTCAGGAACTCATGAGTTGTCCCTCTCAAGTGCTGAAGATATCTCGGAATCTGAGATGGACACAGCAAGTGTTGACGCCTTTGCTGCCTGAAGGAGAAAACAAATTTCTTTCGAGACACTCCGAGTGCAAGAGGCGAGCTACTGCACGTTACATGCCACCTTTATCAGAGGCAGAGCTGGAGTAACCTGACCTGCTGCTAAAACGCCCCAGGAGGAGTTACAAAAAATCAAACCAACCTATGTCCTTGGACTCCGAGGGGGAGGGAAGTAGTGACTGTAACAAGGTCAGCCATGTGGACCTCATAGAATATGAGTTCCTTGACTGGGGTTGTTAATCTGGTCCAATTAGAGAACTCCTACTAGCAGATATATATATAGGAGTGTCAAAGGTTCTGTTGACTCGGAGAGCTCGCTCACTCAAGGACTCTCCACTTGTAAATAAAAGGTGTCTTGGTGATGGGACATCAGCCTCTGTGGAGTTATTTCAACAAGCACTAGAACTGGGCCATTCACTCCATCGAGCCTGCTCCGCCATTTGATCATGGCTGACATATGGTTCCCAATGGGTCAGTACTTGGAACTCTGTTTTTCTTAATCAATATTAATGACATAAATGTAGGTGCGTAGGACACAAATTCAAAATATGTGGCGGACACAAAACTTAGAAGTATTGTAAACTATAGGGAGCATAATGACAGGCTTCAAAAGATCAGAGACAGGCTTATGGAATGGAAGGCTGCTGGCAAATAAAATATAAAGGCAAAGTAGTGTGAAGTTATATATCTTGTTAGAGAACAGGGAAAGGAAAAATGAAAAAAATATATAATTCTGAAGAGACACTGGAGCTATAGGGCTGCTCTCTCTTTGGAGGGAGGTGACTGGTAATGGTTTAATCTGTAGGTCACCACACTTCAGGGAAAGGGAAAGGTTGAGAAGGGAAGTCCTATATGGTAGCCTCAATGGGAACCAAACCCATGCTGTTGGCATCATTGTACATTGCCCAGCCAACTGAGCTAACCAACCCCTTCAAAGCAGAGGAATTGGAGATATACTTATTTTTGGTACTAACAACCAGTGAACCACCTCAAATGATAGGGGCATTAATTACTGTAAAGAAACCTAAAAATTAAATTAAAAGATAATATCCTATGTCAGTGATACATGCCAAACCCCCGGTATTCATGTTAGAGAAGGCTTCAAGAGCACTGGAGGAACACTCCTTATTTCTTTTCAGAGACTCCCAGGCACCAATGTAAACACAACAGAGAGACAGGGAGTCAGGCCAAACAAGCACCACAACCTCGAGGTGTGAATGCCACTTTGGCCAGAAGAATATATATATTTCTAAGCAACCTGTTCAAAGAAGTTATTACATGCGTCTTGAGCATGGGTTTTTTTATTCAATCTAGGGATGTGGGCATCACTGTCTGGGCCAGCATTCATTGCCCATCCCTAATTGCCAAGACGGCAGTTAAGAGTAAACCACACTGCTGTGGGTCTGGAGTCACATGTAGGCCAGGCCAAGTAAGGATGTCAGTTTCCTTCCCTAAAGGACATTAGTGAACCATATGAGCTTTTCTGGCAATCAAAAATGGATTCATGGTCATCATTAAACTCTTAATTCCAGATATTTATTGAATTCAAATTCCAACATCTGCCATGGCGGGATTTGAACTTTGGTCCCCAGATTAACAGTCCAGCAATAATACCACTAGGCCATTGCCTCCCATAAATTGGTTGTATATCCAGGCCTCCTGACTTGCAGGTAGGGAGACCACCACTGTTCCAGAAGAGCCATACAATTTGGAGATCTACTTTCTTTGAAACAAATTAAACTAAATTAATTAGAATAACAAGTGACACCTTCTCAAAGGGGCAACAACACAAAACTCAGAACTTTAAAATATGCTTACAAAATGTAATTAAAATAATTTTTGGGAAGGGGAATATTGTACTCTAGCCCCTACTCCAGTACTCACCAGCACCTTTAGGAGGGGTGGCAGCTGCCAACAATAAACACACCAAAAATGCAGGATATTGAAGGAACTCACATTGCAGGTGAGTGATGGGGGTCATGAGGAGGGGCTTCCTGGCTGGGCTGAAAAAAGCAGTCAGAGGGAAGGGCAGGAAATAGTTTTCAGCATGCCATTCCTCCCTGTTATCAGGCCTCTCAATCAGGCACTCAAGTGCCTTTGAACAAAGCACCCTCCTGGGAGCTGAGATTGCTTTTCAGGCTTCCTGCATGGTTCAAAACCGAAGGCAACAGGAGGAGACCTTCAAGTGAGTTTAATTAGTGTCCAGGCAGGAAAGCTGTTAATGAGCCTTCCTGAACAAACTTAATTGAGTGGAGGCACAAAGGCATTGGGGTATCCACTCCATACCTCCTGCTTGACTAAATACCCACTCCCTCCAAGCTGACTGCTGGGTATATTCAATTCAGACCCATATTCTCACAAGTTTTGATTTGAGTTCAAATTAAATGTAAAACTTAATGACTTTACATCTGTCTACTGTAAGGAAAGATCTACTTCAGGCTACATGGTTCCACAATATCAGAGACTGAGTTATACCTAAGAAAGTTACTATCAATTGCAACTGCCACAACTACTTACTTTTAGAGATTGGAGAGTCCTAGGATCGAACAGCAGTTTCTCTCCAAGAGGAAGGCGCTGGTTCTCTACATGCAATTCTCGAAGCTCTGTTAATCCTTCCAACTCTTCCACTACAGAAATGCAATTGCCACCTAGATACCTACGTGTAAAAATAAGCACATTCCTGTAATAAAGGAATATATTGCATACTGAGGATTCTCAGCTGTCCCAAGAAATTGAAAGACCCTATGGAAGGGGTGGAATTTTGCTCCTGAAGTGAGCAGCTGGAATGGGGAAATTTACTGATCTAGCAAATCAATCCAGAGGACAAGGTCCTGTAAGACCCAACTTTTGCTCTCGGGAATGTGGAAGCAGATTATTGTTGGGTTCACTGATTTAATATACAGATCTGAAGTAGGCATAGGTGCAGTCAGGTTGGTGTGGTCATTGTTTCAGATGCTATTAGGCCCTCGAGCACTCACATCCTTCACAACCCCTTGACACCACCACCCAACCTCAACGGCTACTTTGTGTCAATTCATTCTCCTCAAACCACCCCATTTTGCCTCATACTTACAATGACTCATACTTTCAATCCATAAAAACTAATCCCTCCCATTCACTCCTCCAGAACCCTCATATCTCCATGACTCTCCATGCTAGCTCATGCCCCCAATTTATCCCTCATGGCTGTGGTAACTCAAACACCCTAAACCCACCACCTCATATATTCCATGGCTCTTCTATGCTAATGCATACCTGTTCTTCATTCCATGTTTTGATCAATTTGTGACTCCTGCAATGTGAGTTAAGGCCCTTCCAACAACCAACTAAGGATTGTTGTACATATAACTGCACAAAGATGAGCGGCAAGTCAAAGGATAAATCAGAATCTAAAAAAATGCACAGAATGACTAAAACAAGTGGAAGAAATTAGAGAAAGACAGTAAGCTAATCAGAATGTAAAAATAGATAGCAGCATCTGGGTGGGTAAATGAATAGGAAAGGTTTAGAGGGAACAAAAATAGAAGTTGCTGGAAAAGCTCAGCAGGTCTGTCAGCATTTGTGAAGACAAAATTAGACTTAACGTTTCGGGTAAGCTGGACCAAATGGTCTGTTTCTGTTCTGTATAACTCTATGGCTCTAAGAGTTTCTGCAGGTATTTAAAAAAGTAAAACTATAAGCAAAGTGAGTGTTCATCCTCTAGACAGCAAGGATGGTGAATTAACAGCAGATAATAAGGAAATGGCAGATGAAATGAGCAAATGTTTTGCCTCTGTATACACTATAGAAGATACAAAATCCTCCCAGTTATGTAGATCAGGAGGTGGAAGGGAGAAGTAACTTAGCGAAATTACAATCATGATGGATGTGATACTAAGCAAACTGGAGGTTGACAAGTCTGAGTCCGGATGGATTTCATCCTCAGGACTTAAAAGAGGTTGCCGATGAGGTACTAGATGAGTTGGTGTTCACTATCCAAAATTCTCAAGGTTCAGAAAAGGTTCCATTGGGCTGGACAGAAATAAATACAACCCCACTAATCAAGAAGGAAGGGAGGCAGAAAACAGAAAACTATAGGCCATTAACTTGAAGGGATTAGAATGGATTATTAAGTAGATCACGGCCATGCACTTGGAAAAACTCCAAGTAGTCAGGAAAAGTCAACATGGTTTCATCAAAGTGAAGTCATGTTTAAACAATTTATTGAAACTCTTTGAAAGAGTACCTTGCATTGTGGATAATGGGAAGCCTGTAGAAGTTCTTTACTGGATTCACAGAAGCCATTTGGCAAGGTGTCAGTTCAAAGGTTATTGCATAACTCATGATGTACAGGATAATATATTAGCATGGAAAAAAGGTTGTTGGTTGGCAGAAATTAGTACTTACATATGGGAGTCTTGTCTCATCAGCAGAAAATGTACAGTGGAATCCCACAGGGTTCGGCACTGGGATCTCAACTTTCAATAATTTATATGAATTATTTGCATGAGGGGAACAAATGCATGATAGCTAAATGCACAGACAACACCAAGATAGGTAGGAAATACACTGTGAAGAATATAAGGAAGTTGCAGATGGATATAGATAGCTTGACTGAGAGAGCAAAAATATGGCAGACAGAGTGTAATGTGGGAAAATGTGACATGGTTCATTTTGGCAGAAAGAATAAAAATGTAGAGTATTGTTTAAATGGACAGCTACTGCAGAATTCTGGAGGTGATTTAGGTGTTCTGGTACATGAGTCAGAAAAATTTAGTATGCACACAGCAAGTAACCAAGAAGGATAATGGGCGCTACTCTTTACTATGAGAGGAATTCAACATTAAAATAAGGATGTTATGCATCAGTTACGCATGGCATTGGTGAGATCACATCTCGCATACTGTGTTCAGTTTTGGTTTCCTTATATGAGAAAAGCTGTAACAGCATTGCAGGAAGTTCAGAGGAGTGTTATTAGATTGATATCCAGAATAAATGGGTTCTCTTATGAGAATAGGCTGGACAAGGTAGGCTTGTTTCCACTGGAATGTAGAAGACTGAGGGGTGACTTGATTAGAACATATAAGATCCTGAATGGTCTGGTCAATTTGGATGTTTCTTCTTGTAGGTGAGTCCAGAATAGAGGGTGCAGTTTTAAAATTAGATGTCACCCACTGAGGACAGAATTGAAGAAATTTTTTTCTATCAGGAAGTTACACAACTTTTGGGCCCTCTGTCTCAGAAGGTAGTGAGGTGGGTCGTTGAATATCTAAGATAAGGTAGAAAGATTCTTGGTAGGCAGAAGAACCAAGGGTTATTGAAGACAGATGGGAATGTGGAAGTTGAAACACACACGGATCATCCGTGATATTTTTGAGTACTGGAGCAAGCTTGAGAGACTGAAGGTTCTGCAATGGCTCCTATTTCGTATGTTCGCATATTTGGACAACGTTCAAATGTCACTGCTGAGTTCAAGCTGCCCTCCTATGTGAGTCACAAACTGCCCACTTACTTTGCTTATAAAAAACTGACCTCTTGCTTATGTGGGGTCCTCTGTATTCAGGTCCCACCCACAAAAATTAAAAGTCCAAACTTTTCCCAACTCCACAAAAACCTAGCCCTTGGTGTCAGCAAAACAAGGGATCAAACCTCCACAGTATAATGGCTAAAGAAAGCCAAGGATATATCCTGAACATCCTCCTGTACCCATCTATATTCACTCCCTCAATAATATTACCAAAAGAAAAGAAATGTAAGGTCTGTATGTTGACAGTGTGCACTCAACACCACCTCTCTCAAACCCTTCAATGACATAATGTTATCAGACTGTATGTTCAACATCAATGCCTTGGATTTCTGCCAAAATGTTCTAAACATTGAAAAGATTGAATCTATCCAATCTCTACGCACTAATCCCATCACCCCCCCTGACCACTCTCTTAAGTTGATTCAGACTGTTTGCAACTTTGTCCTTGGCTGAGAGGTGAACTTCTGATTCTATATACTGTACAAGACTGCATACTTCCAGTTAACTGCTGTGCCGCCTCAGCCACAGCACATCAAGCCAAACCATACTTTCGTCAACTCCAAACCTACCAATCTATTGCTCTTATCAGTGGCCTTCCATTTTCTACCCTTCTTAAATTTGAACTCCCAAAATTCTGCTGCTCTTATCACAGCTTGTATCAAGTCCCATTCACTAAGCATCTCTAGGTCACTAACCTATATTGACTCCCAATAAACCAAAAATGAAAATGAAAATGTCTAATCCTTGTATTCAGATTCCACTCATGGTATTTTCCTCAAGGTAGGTGGGTTCCTGAAAACCTCCACCAGTTAAAACGGTTTGTGAATCTTGGTGGGGGAAATCTGCGATGGAGTCAGGAAGTTAATAAATAAACTTAAGAAATCTTGTTTACATTCCCTTATATCAACCATACTCCCTCCACAACCACTTATATCTCCTACATAACTTTCCATGACCCTTTCGTTTCTGTTGAAATCTTGGGCCTACTGCTGAAGGGTTACCTTAGAGGTTTATAAGGTCATGAAGGGTATAGATAGGGTGAATAGCCGAGGTCTTTTCCCCAGGGTAGGGGAGTCCAAAACTAGAAGGCATAGGTTTAAGGTGAGAGGTGAAAAAAATTTAAAAGGAACCCAAGGGGCACATCTTCATGCAGAGGGAAAATGTGTGTATGGAATGAGCTGCCACAGGAATTGGTGGTGGCTAGTACAATTACAATTAAAGGCATCTGGATGGATATATGGAATAGGAAGGGTTTAAAGGGATACGGGCCAAATGCTGGCAAACAGGACTAGATTAATTTAGGATATCTGTTCGGCATGGACGAGTTGGACTGAAGGGTCTGTTTCCATGCTACATATTTCTACAGCTCTATGTTCCCCACAATAGCACAACCCTGACTCTGACACATCAAAATTTTGTTATAGATTTCAGACATTTAGAAGTTAGGGAAACAATCTTGGGAAATGGTGTGACTTGTGATTCGCAAGTGAATGTGTCTGGTATTCCACCCAGTGTCAATTATCGCTATTTGGTCGTTGTTTCATTGGTGTTTGAGACTTTTTTGCATGGAAACTGGCTTCAACTTTTCACTACATTAAAACAGTTACTATACTTCAAAAGTAATTAATTAGAATACCTCATGATTATAAAAAACACAAATAATAAATGCAAGCTCTTTCTAACCTAAGCTCATGACAACCCATTATTCACACAATATTTTTGCTTTAAACTTTAATTTTAGAAACTAAAAGCGAGTATTGGCTTACAATTTAGTGAGGTTTTGTAGCAAGGAGAGATTTGCAATGTGTGTTATATTGTTGTTCTGCAGGTACAGATGAGTGAGATTAATTGCAAAATCTAAATTATGAATCTGTATGATGTTGTTGTCATACAAATATAAAACAGACAGGCTCTTGCATACTGGGAGGTCATCCTGAAACAAAGGAAAAGCAAACATAGTTTTAGAAAAAAACTCAGTAGATGCCCAGAAATGGCATTTCACTTTTAACCTCATGCATAACTACCCGTGCACTATGTAATTTTACACATCATATCTTGCCAAGCAAAATGGCATTAACATACATGAAAGACGTAAAGTTGCAGTACTTGCCTACTAGCTAGCCACAAAAGAGGAAGTGAATAACCTGGTAATTACTGCTCAGTTAATTTATTGGCTGGGATCCTTTTGGAAACAATAATCTGGAAAAAAAATTAACAACTTGGACAAACATGAAGGAGAACCACTGTGGATCTGTTAAGGACAAGCTGTGTTTGACCAATGTGATTGAGGTTTTGAAAGGGAACAGAGAGTAGATGAAGGCGGAGCAGTTGATATGTCTTTGGACTTTAAAAAGGTGTCTGATAAAGTACCAGGCAATAGCTTTGTTAGTAAATTGAAGCAGCATGGATACAAAATTGGCTAAGGAATAGGAAACAGAATTGTGGTAAATTCTTGGTTTTCAACTGATGTAAGATACACAATATTGTCCCCCAGTTCTTAGTTTTAGGATCACTGCTTGTTTTTAACATGGTATTCATTAACAGCTTGGACTTGGACATGGCATAATTTCAAAATTTGCAGATGATACACATGTGAGGGAGATTACACACAAAGTAGCAGGAGATATTAATAATGCATCATCCTGGCTCTGTAATTGGTGCATGGTACACAAAAAAAATCCATGATGTAATGTTAAACCTACATAAACACTAACTCAATCCTACCTGGAGTTTTCCCACCTTTTCTGGGCAGCACGATTTTGAGAGTATGTGAAAGCTTTGGAGCAGATATAAAAGAAACTTATTAGAATTGTTCTGGGAATAAGGGATCACAGCTAAATGGATAAGCTAAAGAAGCCCTACAGCAGGGAAAACTAAGACAAGATTGATGAAGCTGTTTAAACTATAGAAGAGTATGGAAAGAATAAATAAACTGATTCCAATGACTGGACACTTGATGAGCAGAGGACAGGAAACAGTGAGTGGAGGGACAAGTAGTGAAGGAGTTGGTGATGAGCAAGCACAGAGCAGTTCTGATTGCTATGCTGTAGTTTAAAGATTATGTATGTAGAAACGCAATTAAAAACAGGGAATATAACTTATCCTTAATCAATTAAGTGAACTCACAATTTCATCAATATTCTTGTTTGAAAAATTTAGATGAGTCAATCTTTTTAGGTATTGTTCCAATGGTTCATCTCTTCTGTTCTTTACATGGATACTACTTTTAGCGATTAGATCCACTGTAAGTCGACCCATGATGTAACAGATTTTAACAAGCTCGACTCAAAGTTATTTCATGTAATGTTTCATTTGAGCTGTTGATTATTTCCAGAAGAATAATTAAATTATCCTGTGGAAAGAACTTAAGAGATAATTATATATTTGATACATATTTTATATACAAGTGATAATTACAAATACTTCTTGAAAACAGTTACACAAGTTTTGGTTTCTCTGCTGCACAAGAATGGGTCACAACTGTGACAGAGACACAGTACCTGCCCTGCCCTTGCCTCACTCATCTCTTGGTCTCTCTCTCTCTCTCATTGATATCATTATGATTTGCACTTTATTGCTGCAATATTGAAACAAAATAAGCTTGTTCTGTAGCAAAACAGTTCACCTTTCACTTAGCTTTAATTGTAATTATATTTCTAGTTAGTTTACTCTCATGTTCTGATTTCCTAAGTCATCCTTTGCTGTTTTCTAAAGATTACACAATTTTTAGGCCCATTATTATTTTGTGCAACGTTGTATGGCTTTTCTTTCAATTAGATATCATCTTCAGCTTTCTATGTTAGTCATTGAAGATGCATTCTTCTCAGACAGTATTTCTTTGTCATAGGATATTTCTTTGGTGAGGGTTATGAAACATCATGCCAACCATCTTACCTTTTATATTAATTCTATTCCACTGAAACCAACTTTGTCTTTATACTTTTTCACCTGGCTTTATTTAAGCATAATACATTAGTTTAAGATTCAAGTTCCACACCCTCAAGATGAATAAGAAATTACTCATAAACCTGGCAGTACTGTCTTGGCAAGAGTTATTATTGTGTCATGAGTCCATGTGCTATGATTGGTACCAGAATATATTGTTCTAAGAAGCTGTCAACTGAATGCATCTTTGAGCAGAATGCTGGAAGTCTTAATATACTTCTGAAAGTCTAAATTTGGCCTGTATTTCATATTTAACATTTAACTGTATTTGGCTGTTTAAATTCTAAATTCTAGGTTTAACCAGGGATATATAAACTGTCAAGTTGAGAGCAACTAAAGTAAGTTAATTTAAAAAAATCAGCTTTTGGAATTTGGGATTGAGCTAACTCAGAGCATTTAAAGACTTTTCAGTGTGACTTAGCACTGAATGTGATTTGGGCAGTGTGTGCTGGGAGTTAGGTGAGGGAGGGCAAGAAAATGTTTCTTTGCTTTTTCTTTAATTTTTTCCCCCTGTAGTAACTGGAGAGCGTCTAGTAGGTAGTTAAGATCCATTCCATTCCCCAGATTTAAAATATTATTGGAACTGGTGGTAAGGCTAATAAAATACAGTAAAAAGAAAAATAAATAATTGAATAAGATAATTAAGTAGTTAATTTGAAACTGGAGTCACAGGTAGACACAGCAGTGAAGACGACTTTTGGCACACTGGCCTTCATTAGTCAGGGCCTTGGGTATAGAGTTTGGGAAGTTATGTTACAGTTGTACAGGACGTTGGTGAGGCCACGCTTCGAGCATTGTGTTCGGTTTCAGTCATCTTGTTATAGGAAGGATGTTATTAAACTAGTAAGAGTGCAGAAGAAATTTACAAGGATGTTGTCAGAACTCAAGGGACTGAGAAACAGGGAGAGGTTGGACAAGCTAGGACTTTTCCTTTAGAACATAGGAGACTGAGGGGAGATCTTTTATAAGTATATAAGATCATAAGAGGCATGGATAGGGTGAATGCACTCAGTCTTTTTCCCAGAGTTGGGGATTCAAGGTCTAAACGGCATTTGGTTAAGGTAAGAGGGGAAAGAACACACGGGAACCTGAGGGGCAACTTTTCAACACAGAGGGTGGCACGCAACTGGAATGAGCTGCCAGCAGAAGTGGTTGAGGCAGGTACATTAACAACATTTCAAAGGCATTTGGATGAATACATGTATAAGAAAGGTTTAGAATGATATGGGTCAAGTGCAGGGAAATGGGATTAGCGTGGATGGACATTTCGGTCAGCATGGATCAGTTTGGGTCAAAAGTCCTGACTCTATTAAAACACTTTAAGGATGACAGGACCGGTATGTACTACTATTGATGTCAATCTAACTGGTCGTAGTTCTACATTCTCCATCTTCTTCCTAACTTAAATAGTGGGACTACATTTTCTATTTTCCAGACTAGAGGAACCTTTCCTGATGCTATAGAATGCTGAAAAATAATTACTCATGCATCCACCATTTCTCTAGGTACCTCCTTCAATGGGATCGAGTTCATCTGGTCCAGAGTATTTAGCAACCTTCAAGGGGATTGACATTATTCTCTGCAGCAAAGAACGAGAGTCCAGAAGGCTGTGTTGTCTGCCATTACCAGTATTCACAATATCTGTTCAGGGTCAGAAAGGAATTTATAGTGGGAGGGGAATATCCAGTTATCATGGTGCATGTAAGTACTGATAAAATAGACAAAGAAAACTGTTTGCTGTAGTCAGTATGATGAGCCAGGCATCAAATGAAGTAACAGAACAAAGGTAATTATCTCTATTAGCTGAGCCACATGCAAAAATAAAAAATGCAAAAAGGAAAAAAAGATGAGAGAAATTGCTGCAAGGCTTAGCGATTGGTGCAGTACAAGAGGACTTTGGTTTGAGGACACTGGCACAAGTATGGGGAGAGTGGGGAATTGTATCAGCAGGCCAAGCAGCATCAGAGGAGCAGGAAAGTTTGACATTTCGGGTCAGGACCCTTCTTCAGAAAGGGCCCCGACCCAAAACGTCAAACTTTCCTGCTCCTCTGACGCTGCTTGGCTGTTGTGTTCATCCAACTTCACACTGTTTTACCTCAGATTCTCCAGCATCGGCATTTCCTACTATCTCTGGGAAAATGTGTCATTAGGTTGGCCTACACACGAACTGTACTGGAGTCAGTGTTCTAACAAGCTGCATAACTAGGGAAGTAGAGACTATTTTAACTAGAGTGGGCAAAATGATCAAATCTGGAAAGATGTGATGAATCACAAGAGAAAGAAGGCATTAATACAGAAAATGGAAAGTATGGAAAATAAACAGGCCATGACAGGAAGTGGCAGAAAGTACAAATTAAGAGTAAATCAACAGATAAGGCTAGATTCAAAATTAAAGGATAAACAAATGATTTTGTATCTGAATGCATGTAGCATTTGAAAATAAAAAGATGAACTGATAGAGCAAATAGAAATAAATGCTAAATAACAAAGTGTGAAGCTGGATGAACACAGCAGGCCAAGCAGCATCTCAGGAGCGTGGCCTGCTGTGTTCATCCAGCTTCACACTTTGTTATCTTGGATTCTCCAGCATCTGCAGTTCCCATTATCTCTGATAGAAATAAATGTTTATTACCTGTAACCACTGCAGAGGCATGGCTGCAAGATCACATATGTTGGGATGTGAATATTGAAGGGTTCATGACATTTGGGAAGGGCTGAAAGCTAGGAAAAGGTGCAGGGATTACTTTGTTAACTGGTGATACTATTAGCACAGACAGTGATGATCTAGGTTGAGGAACAAGGATATAGAAGTAGTTCATTATTAGATGAAAACTGATAATAGCAAGAAGTCTCCTGTGGGAGTGATGCACAGGCCTCCTAACAGTATCCATATGGTATCATGGAGTGTCAAGGAAGAAATAATGCAATAATTATCAAAAGGTTGGTGATAGTCATGCGGGTTTAAACCTACATATGGACTGGAAAAATCAAATGGGCAAAGATGACTTAGATGAAAAATTCATCGAAATTTTTGAGTCTAGTTCCTTAGACCAATGGTTTTGGAACCAACTAGAGAGCAGGCCACAACAGACTTAGTATTATGCAACACAACAGGATTAATTAATAATCTCGTAGTGAAGGCATTCCTAGATAACAGTGACATATTATGATAGGATTGAATTTTACTTTCAGTAAGAGGGAGAGAAGATTGGGTCCAGGACTAGTACTCTGAACTTGAATAAGGGCCATTATGAAGACATTGGAATCCTAGAAGTAAGATGGCGGCAGCGGCAGGGTACGCAGAGTACTGGCTCCTGAACCCATCCACTCCTCAGCACCAGGCCAGCCACATCCTTCATTCTCCTTTTCTTTCTTTTCTCTTTCAGCTTCATGCAGTGAAAGCAGGTGGCTTTAGCAGGATCAGCCAGCCCACAGAAAGACAGGGAGAAGGCAGCCCACAGACCAGGGCTGCCAGCAGTGAAAGTGGGAGAAGGCAGCCAACAGTGGATGGTGGCAAGGGTGGAAACAGGCAGCCAATGGCAGTGCTGGCAGCAGTAGCAGGAAAAGGCTGGAAACTGGTGACAGCAAGCAGCCCAGAGCAGCAGCAGGCTGAGGTCAACCCCCTGTGAGGAGTGCAAGTCTAGCATGGGTAGGCCCTTATGGACTGTAGTGTTTAACCGTTAACTGTGCTTCTTTGTTTCTCTACTTTTTAGTTTAACTTCTTAAATTTTGTTTTCCTTATTTTTATGCTTTGCAACCAAGCTTTTGTACCTATGTAACAAGGTGTGGAGCTGGATGAACACAGGCCAAGCAGCATCATAGGAACATGACAGCAGCACCTAGCCCTGCTGAGTCTTCACCATCCCCCAGACCTCCCCCTTACTGAGGAGGGATGGTCAGTCCTCAGTAAAGGGCTCACCTTTGTCCCCCTCCACCCACACATCAATGAATACCGGTCACACTTGGACATTGAACAGTTTTTCTACCACCTCTGCCTCATGCTTACTTCTTTAACCGTGAGCCTAACTCTCCCACTACAGACCCCTTCTCCCACCTCCAACACACCTCCTCCTCCTGGACACCACCCCAAGGCCTCCTACTCTCCCTCGATCTCTTAATTTCCAACTGCCATCGTGACATCAATCGCCTCAACCTCTCTACCCCTCTCCCCCACTCCGACCTCTCCCCCGCAGAATGTGCAGCCCTCCGCTCCAATCCCAACCTCACCATAAAACCCGCGGACAAGGGAAGCGCAGGTGCGGTATGGTGCACTGACATCTACATCGCCGAGGCCAGACGCCAACACTCCGACACCTCGTTCTCCCGCCCCCTTGATCATGACCCCACCCCCAAACACCAAACTATCATCTCGCAAACCATCCACAAGTGACCTCCCACTCACAGCCTCTAACCTCATTGTTCCCCAACCCCGCACCGCCCGCTTCTATCTCCTTCCCAAAATCCACAAACCTGACTGCCCTGGTCAACGCATTGTCTCTGCCTGCTTCGGCCTCACTGAACTTATCTCCATCTATCTGGACTCCATTTTCTCCCCCTTGGTCCAGGAACTCCCTACCTACGTCCGTGTCACCACCCACGCCCTCCAGAACTTCCAATTCCCCAGTCCCCAAAACCTCATCTTTACCATGGATGACCAGTCCCTATACACCTGCATTCCCCATACAGATTGCCTAAAGGCCCTTCGCTTCTTCCTGTCCCACAGGCCCGACCACTACCCCTCCACTGACACCCTCATCTACTTAGCTGAACTCGTCCTCACCCTCAACAACTAGCCTTCCTGCTCCTCTGATGCTGCTTGGCCTGCTGTGTTCATCCAGCTCTACACCTTGTTATCTCAGATTCTCCAGCATCTGCAGTTCCTACTATCTCTGTACCTACGTACCGTTTTACCTAAGGCAGCACCATAAATGGCAACTTGTAAACTTTACACTGTACTCATGTGAGCACATGTAACAATAAACCTAATTTAGTTCAATGTAAACAGAGCTAGCTAAAGTGAACTGCCAAATAAGTTAACAAATAGGTTAGTAAAGATGTAGTGGCAGGCATTTAAGGGGCATTTCAGAAAGAAATTCTTCCTCCTTAAAATAATCCCCTGATCTCTGGAATCAAAGTAGTGAACATTCCAACAATTTATTTTATTAGTTCTGAAGATGATCACTGGACTCGAAATATTAATTGTTTCTCTCTGCACAGATGCTGCCAGGCCTGCTGAGTTTCTCCAGCAATTTTAACCTTTGTTTCAGGGATAGGGCAGAGTAAATTAGGCAGGGGATCGTGTTGACATACCCAGAAGCTGTGGGCGCCAAGCAACTCGAGTTTCAATTCCTGCACATTTTGCGCAACTGAAGCCGAAAGCGTGTTATATATATATATATATATATATGAAGTGAAGGAACACCGGGGAAAAGACAACTCAGAGCCACCCAGGAGCAGCCCCCAATAATCAGAACACGGCACCGACTCGTCTTGCACTTACACAAACGTTGACTTTTACAAAAGCTTCCTTTTGCTGGCTGTGTGGTTGAAAAGCAGTCGGTGGCCGTTTCAAACGCGGTTCCGTTTGAAAGCTCGCGGCCGACGCCCCAGCGGTTGCCACGGAAACGGGCGCCACCGTTTTTTGGAGTCGCGCAGGCGGCCGAGGTCCCAGAGAAAAATAACTCGCTCTTTCGGTTCCGCCCTTTAACTCGTGTCAGAGCTGACGGAGACTGCTTGGGCCAGTACGGTAGAAACTTGAATATTAACGGTGCAGGGCGTAATTCAAATTATATCTGTGATAATGAGCAACGAATTAATTTCATCTTTTGTTGGTCAGGTAAAGTCTCCATAGTCTTACCGAAGGCCTGCTCTCTCTTTCGAGAGGGATGACGACTGTCGACACTTGAAGATCACACCTCTGGCGAGGGGAGAGGTTGGGAACGAGAGTCCTGTAGTCGTACAAGTATTGAACCTATGGTGTTGGCTTGGCTTTAGTCTACTTTGCAAGCTAGCCGACTGAGCTAACCGACCCAACCGACCCCCTAATTAGGGCATGAACTGAAGAAGGCCATTCGCCCCAAATGGCCGGCTCTGCTGTTCGATGAGATCATGTCTTATTAACCCTTTACACCACTAGCCTTCCTTATCCCCGTGAACTTTGATTGCTTTGCTGACTAAAAATATGTTGATCTCAGCCTTGAACGTACTTGACACCTCTCCGTGGTAAAGAATTTCACAGTGACCGCTCTCTTAGAGATAAAAAAAATTGTTTTAAATGGGCAAACCGTTATTCTTAGATTATACCCTCTGGTTCTGGACGTTCCCAAAAGGGGAAACAACCTCTCTGCATCTACCCTGTCAAGCCCCTAAGAATCTTTTCAGTTTCAATAAGGCCATCTCTCACTCCTCTGAACTCCAAAGAGCAAAGATCCAACCTACTCAACCTTTCATCATGAAATAATCCCTCAGTATCCAGGATCAGTTTAGTGAACCTTCTTCCAGACTGCCTTCAACACTGGTATGTCTTTCCTTAGATAAGGGACCAAAACTGTTTACAGTATTCCAGGTGTGGTCTGACTAATGCCTTGTATAGTTTTAGTAAGTCCTCCCTACTTTTAGGCTCCATTTTTGGTGAAATAAAGACTAACAATCCATTAGCCTTTCCTACTATCTGCTGAACTTGTATGCTAAATTTTTTGTGATTCATTCACTAGGGCCCTCAAAATCATCCCATGCTGCAGCTTTCTGCATCTTTCCCAAATGAATAATATTCAATTCTTCTACCTGCAAAGTGTACTACCCCACGTTATATTCCATCTGCCAGTTTTTTGCCTATTCATTTAACCTGTCTATATCCCTCTGTAGACTCATTCTGTCATCCTTGCTACTTGCCTTCCAAACTATTTTTGTGTCATGTGCAAACTTAGTGATAGTACATTCATTACAATCATTTGTATTTTAATTAACAGCACTGCTCCCTGTAGAATTCTACTAGTTAAAGGTTATCATCCTGAAATGCCATTTTTACCCCAATTCTCTGTCTTATTAATTTCTACAGCATGGGATTGTATGTTATCTTATGTTCCCAGGGTGAGAAATTATGGGTATTGGTTCATTTCCTGCTTTCAAGCACCTTATGGCTCCTGCCACCACCAAGCACCCCTTCTTCTGGTGCCCAAAACTAGGAACAATGATCACATGGGGTCAAACAATTTTATATTGGTTTAGTAATTCCTCTTGGTTTTTGAACCTTCAATTTATAAACCAGTGTAAAAGTCAAGTTCTGAATAGCAACACCCAAAAAACTTAGCTTTTGTTGACAGAAGAAATACACTTTGCATAATTAGAGTGATAACGTTTATCCTGATTTTAATTTAAAATAACCATACTTATAATTGCCATGCATAGACGGCATAACAAGAGAGCAGATCACTGCTGATCCTAAAAATACTCAACACTTAGGTCTACAATCTTCATTTTGTTTTGACAAAAGTTGGTTGATACTTTTTTGCACAGAACCCTGCAAACACTGAACATTTTTAACACTTCCAATGTCTCTTGGATCAAAAGTAACCCTCTTTACCAATCCTCCAAAGAAGTAACCAGACCTCTTGTGAGTTTCTCAGTGCTCTTTGGCAAGAAACTCAGTAGCAGTTGCCTGAGAGCTGGTTTGGCACAACATTAATTGTGAATTTTAAATATTGCTAAGGTATAAAAGAAGTATAAACCACTTGCTGAAAAAAAAATCAATACAGCGCAGAAGTGCTGAGTAGATGATCCATCTCTGCCTCCTCCAGAGGTCGTCAGCATCACAAATACCAGTCTTTGCATTCAATCAATTAATGGTCAGTGGCACTGATACTGTAAAGGCTATGGACACCGAAAACATTCTGGAAGATTTGAGCTTCAGAGCACGTTGTGGCCCTAGCCAAGCTATTCCCAATATGGCGACAACACTGGCAACTACCCGACAACTGGAAAATTACCCAGGTATGTCCTGTAAAGAAAAAGCAGGACAAATCCAACCCAGTCAATTACTGCTCCATCGGTATTCTTTCAATGATCAGTAAAGTGATAGGAGGTGTCATCAAACAGTGCAATCAAACAGCACCTGCTCAGCAATAACCTGCTCAGTGATGCCCAGTTTGGGTTCTGCCAGAGCCACTCTGCTCCTGACCTCATTACTTGGTTCAAACATGGACAAATGAACTGAATTCAGAGGTTACATTGATGACTGTATTGGCGCTGCCTCGTGCTCCCAAGAGGAGCTCAAACAGTTCATCCACTTCATCAACACCTTCAAACCCAACCTCAAATTCACCTGGACCATCTCCAACACATGCGTCACCTTCCCAGACCTCTCTATCTCTTTCTCAGGCAACCACCTAGAAACCGATGTCCATTTCAAGCCCTCCAACTCCCACAGCTACCTAGAATACACCTCCTCCCACCCACCTTCCTGCAAAAATTCCATCCCCTATTCCCAATTCCTTTGCCTCGTCCGCATCTGCTCCCATGATGAGGCATTTCACTCCCGCACATCCCAGATGTCCTCGTTCTTCAAGGACTGCAACTTCCCCCCGCAGTGGTCGAGAACGCCCTCGACCAAGTCTCCCACATTTCCTGCACCTCATCCCTCACCCCACCCCCGCAATAACCGGCAAAAGAGAATCCCCCTAGTTCTCACACACCATCCCACCTACCTCCGCATACAACGCACCATCCTCCGACACTTCCGCCATCTACAATCTGACCCCACCACTAAAGACATTTTTCCATCCCCACCCTTGTCTGCCTTCTGGAGAGACCACTCTCTCTGAGACTCCCTTGTCCGCTCCACACTCCCTTCCAACCCCATCACACCCGACACCTTCCCCTGCAACTGCAGGAAGTGCAATACCTGACCCACACCTCCTCCCTCACCCCCATCCCAGGCCCCAAGATGGCTTTCCACATCAAGCAGATGTTCACCTGCACATCCGCCAATGTGGTATACTGCATCCGCTGTACCGGTTATGGCTTCCTCTACATCGGGGAAACCCAGCAGAGGCTTGGGGACTGCTTTGCAGAACATCTACGCTCGGTTCGCAATAAACAACTGCACCTCCCAGTTGCAAACCATTTCAACTCCCCCTCCCATTCCTTAGATGACATGTTCACCCTGGGCCTCCTGCAGTGCCATAATGATGCCACCTGAAGGTTGCAGGAACAGCAACTCATATTCCACTTGGGATCCCTGCAGCCCAATAGTATCAATGTGGATTTCACAAGCTTCAAAACCTCCCCTTACCCCACTGCATCACAAAACCAGCCCAGCTCGTCCCCTCCCCTCACTGCATCCCAAAACCAGCCCAGCTCGTGCCCGCCTCCCTAACCTGTTCTTCCTCTCACCTATTCCCTCCTCCCACCTCAAGCCGCACCTCCATTTCCTACCTACTAACCTCATCCCGCCCCCTTGACCTGTCCATCCTCCCTGGACTGACCTATCCCCTCCCCACCTATACTGTCCACCTATTTTCTCCTCTATCAATCTTTGATCCACCTCCCCCTCTCTCCCTATTTATTTCAGAATCCTCTCCCCATCCCCCTTTTCTGATGAAGGGTCGAGGCCTGAAACGTCAGCTTTTGTGCCCCTAAGATGCTGCTTGGCCTGCTGCGTTCATCCAGCTCCACACTTTGTTAACTTGAATTCAGAGGTGAGGTGAGAGTGACTACCCTTGACATTAAGGCCACATTTGACCAAGTGTGCCATCAAGAAGACCGGGCAAAACTGAAGTCAATAGGAATCAGGATAAAAACTCTCAACTGGTTAGAGTCATAGCACAATAGAAGATGGTTGTGGTTGTTGAACGATCAGTCATCTCAGTTCCAGGACATCACTGCAGGAATTCCTCAGGATAGTGTCCCATGCCCAACCATCCTATCTGCTTCAAGAACCACCTTCCCTTTGTCACAAGTTCAGAGTGGGATTTTCACTGATGATAGCATAATATTAATGCCATTCATGACTCTTTAGGTACTCAAACAATCCATTTCAAAATGCATCAATACCTGGAAAATATCTAAGCTTGGGCTGAAAAATGAAAAGTAATATTCATATCACACAAATGCCAGGCAATGACTATCTTCAATAAGAGATAATCAGGCCTTGATTCACTGAATTTCCATTATCAACGTAACAGGGGGTACCAGTTATCAGAAACTGAATCAGACTAACGATATAAATGCAGTGGTTACAACAGCAGGTCAGAGGCTAGGAATCGTGCAGCAAGTGGCTTATCTCCTCACTCTGCAAAGCCTGTACACCATCTGCAAGGCACAAGCCAGGAGTGAGATGGAATACTCCCCACTTGCCTGGATAGGTGCAGCTCAAATATACAGATGAAGCTTGAAACCATCCAGGACAAAATAGCCAATTGATTGGAACCACATTCTGTCCCTCTGCCAGTAATGTTCAGTAGCAGCATGTGTACCATTTATAAGAGGCACTGCTGAAATTTGTCAAAGTTCCTTAGGCGCCATCTTTCAAACCAACAATTGCTTCCACGTAGAAGGACAAGGGTAGCAGATACATGAGAATACAAGCACCTGACTGTTCTCCTCCAAGCCACTCATCATCCTGTCTTTGAAATATATTGCCATTCTTTCAATATTGTTGGGGCAGCAGTTGGGATTCCCTTCCAAATGACATTATGTTTCCACCTACAGTGCATGGACTGCAGCTCACCACCTTCTTCTCAAGGGTATCTAGCAGCAGACAGTAAGTGCTGGCCCAGCCAGGTATGTCCATGTCCATGAGTGAATTAAAAAAACTGAACATTGTCTGCTTCATTTCCGAGGGCACATAGCCTCATAAGGCTCTACCAAGAGATCTTATTTATAATATTAATAGGTAAAGTCAAAGAGGACCATATAGCTGCTGTCTCATTAGAAAGACAGAGAGATGACTAGTGATGCTTTAACCTCATGGTCATTGCAACTCAGCAGGGTAGGAATTGAGAAGCAGAGTTCTTTTATGGTAACATCAACCAGTGCAAGAATTGAACCAACTCTATTAGAATCATAAACCAGCTACCAAGCCAATTGAATTAACTAACACCAGACTCTTCATCATATCATTCATACAGCAAGTTTCAAACAAGATGCTACTTGTAGAATTACTTCAATAATTTTGAAAAATGCCTGAATCTGTATTGATTTATAATTTAAGAATGAGTGGCACAGTGGTTAGTGCCACTGCCTCACAGTACTGGGTACCTGGGTTCAATTCTGGCCTTGGGGGACTGTTTGGAGTTTGCACATTCTCATGGCATCTATATGGGTTTCCTCTCATAGTCCAAAGCTGTACTAGTTAGATCAATTGGCCATGCTAAATTTTCCTTGTAGTGTCAACACTTGGTGGATTAGCCATGGTAAATGCAGGGGTGGGAGGCTGGGAGGTTCAGTGCCTGAATAGGCTGAATGGCCACTTTCAGTCCAGTAGGGTTTCTATGAATTTTTAAACTTACTATTTTCCTGAGAAACATTAAATATTACTTAGAAACTCATTGAGAAGGCATAAGCGTGTTTAAACTAAAGCAAGATTTCAGCATGGTTGTTGTTATTTTGAATAACATTAGATCAGATACTCCCACTGACAAAGAAGTAGAAGATTAATTGACAATGGAGGAGACAAAAAGCATCAGGTGATATAAGCTTTCCAAATCATGACACAACATGGAAGCTGAAGTGCCATCAGAAGCAAAAGCAGAAGTTGCTGGAAAAGCTCAGCAGGTCTGGCAGCATTTGTAAAGAGAAATCAGAGTTAACGTTTCAGGTCCAGTGACCCTTCCTCAGAACTAAAATGCCATGATTGCTAACAACACCTCTTGAACGTGATATAAATTTTTCAGGTATCCAAGCATGTAGCTGGATGAACACAGCAGGCCAAGCAGCATCTCAGGAGCACAAAAGCTGACGTTTCGGGCCTAGACCCTTCATCAGAGAGCTCTCTGATGAAGGGTCTGGGCCCGAAATGTCAGCTTTTGTACTCCTGAGATGCTGCTTGGCCTGCTGTGTTCATCCAGCTACACACTTTGTTATCTTGGATTTTCCAGCATCTGCAGGTCCCATTATCTCTAAATTTCTCAGGTGTTGCAGTTTGCAGGATCTTCATGCTTTAAGTTTCCCACTGCAGCCTCATTGTTTCACACAATCTGTGCCCCTCAGCTATTGTGAGCTATTGCTCAGTCATATTGCCCTTCTTATAAATACAAGCAAAATACTGCAGATGCTTGAAATCTGAAACTAACACAGAAAATGTTGGAGAAATTTGGTAGGTCGAGCAACATCTGTGGTGAGAGAAACAGACTAAATGTGTCAAATCTGGTGACTCTTCTTCAGAACTCATGCACTCCTGTTTTGGCACTGCCTGTCTACTTGCTCCCACATTACTGCTTCTGACCCTTGATTTCGAAACTCTTTGAAATATGTAGATTGTTGTCTCCAGAGTTAGGAAGCGCTTATCCAACAGAAGTAAGACATAATTTAACATGTAAAATTAAAATGCTATATTTCTTTGGCACCTTTAACATAGTGAAACATTCAATTGTACTTCACAGGAACCTTTGAAGCAGACCACAGAAAAAAATAGTGGGATAAATGAAAAATGGGCTTTATGGACCATCTTAAGGGAAGAGAGCTAGAGAGGCAGAGAAATTCAAGGAATTAACAACAGATCTTGGGGCTTGGTCAGCTCAAAGATGACCACTAATAACAATGCAACTGGTTCCTCTGTGGATTTAGGTCATGGTCATATAAATTCTGGAAACACTGCTAACTCCAAGAATTTAATATGTTCAATGAGTGGCTATGAAATGCTATTTCACAGCCTAATTGGAAATTAATCCCAACAATTTTCATCAACCACAGACTTTAAATATAAATTTAAATCATCGAATGCCATGACATAATTGAACTGCTATAACAGTAAGTCCAATGAAAAGACAGGATCAGTTTCAATAATTGTGTTGACAATATCCACTGTAATTTCAGCTCATCTTCTCTTTTCCCCTTCACTACCTCTTAAGTTATCAGAGCGCACATCCAAAATCCAGTACTAGATGAACAGAATTTTCCTCCAACTAAATATTAGGAAAACAGAAGCTGTTATCTTTCACAAATTACAATCCTTTGCCAGTTATTTCATCCTTCTTCCTAGCAACCCTCTGAAGCCCAGCCAGACTGTTTATAACCATGGTGCTATATTGGACCTTGAGATTAGCTTCCTCCACATACCTGTGGCATCACTAAGGCCCCAAATTTTGGCCTCTGTAACATTATCCACCCCTGCGTCAGTTTGTCTGTTGCTGAAATTCTCACCTATACCTTTGTTAACTTCAGACTTTGACTAATCCACTGGAATCTGTGCCACCCTTAGTAGTTCAATCCTCCACAAACTTGACGTTGTGTGTAACTGTGCCACCTAAGTCCTAACTCACACCAGTGAATGATTTAGACATTGAGGACTCCCTGCAATCGACCATAAATGATGGGACTGAGACTACCTCGGACTGGCTGGTTTGCCCTGCTTTAATTTTTCAGCCAACGGGCCTGTAGTTGTTATGACATATGACAATCATAGTAGTTAGTCCCACTTTATAGAGCTGCTGACCAGTTGGAGGATGGCAGCTCTGCATTACCAGCAGCGCCACCAGATGTTGTGACCACTGCTGGTATGGCAAGAAACCTGAGAGGATGACCAACCCTGGAAGCTTGGGAAACCCAAATCACCCAATTAAGGTCTTGGTTGGGTAACAGATGGGCTGTCCACTAATGTTTTTCTTGCTGCCTATAAAATTGAAGGACTGGGGCATGCGCTACTGCTGCTGACAGTGACATATTTTATGAGTCCTACCTACTTTTCTACCACAGATGGCCTATAAAATCCAACCTAGTTCTGCCCTCACATTCCCTGAGGTCATCGACCTACATTAACTCTGTTAAGAAACACTACTGTAAAATTTTCAGCCTCTTTTATTTATCTTCATCCCTCCCTATTGATCTTTGTTTTCCACCAATACTAGTCTTTTAAGTGTTCCTGATTTTAGTCACTGCACCGCTGGTAACTGTACCTTCAGAAATTGAGACCTTAAGTGTTGGAATGTTCTCCCTAAATCCATCTCTCTACATTTGATTTCTCCTTTAAGATGTTCCTTTAAAACTGATATCAGGCGAGACTTTGGTCATCTGACCTAATCTGGCCAATGTGGCTCAATGTAAAGTTTTGCTTGGTAACACTTGTAATGCGCAATGGGTGGCTTTATTACATTTAAAGCACTAAATAAATGCAGCTGCTCATACATTAAGTTATTACTGTAAGTACCACCAAATCATCAAACTGTGAGAAAAAATACACAATACAAGTTGTAAAAACAGAATATAGAAATGTTACCATTATTGTGTACTTCTGTCTGATTCAAATTGCTTATGTACACAACTAACCATGCAATAGAAATCAATGGAGTGTTTCTGTTCCCATAGTTGTCATTATTTCCTGTTTAAATGCCTCATTAACTGAAATCTGGAAAGATTTCGCATCATGTTTGCAATTAAAGTGAGTGGAAAAAAATGTTCAGATGTTTACAATTACATATTGTATAGTTTGTATTACTTCTCATGTAGATACAGAAATGTATGCATTTGTTTTTTTAATGGGAATAAATCATTCAGGTTGTTTTATTTATTCAAGGACTGTGAGGCATGGTGGCAAGGTCAGCACTGATTTCCTATACCTAACTGCCCTCGAGATACTGCTGATGAAAGATCTTCTTGAAGTACTGTGGTCTGGGTGGTTTAAGTGAACGCACGGTGCTGTTTTGCCGAAGTTCCATGATATTGACACAGAAACAATGAAACAACAGCAATCAATTTCCAAGTTAGGACAGTACGTGACTTGAAAAGGATCTTGCTGGTGATGGTGTTTCCATGCATCTGCTGTTCTTGTTCTTCAAAATGGTAGAAGTTGTGGTTTGAAAGGTGTGGTCAAAGAAGTTTTGATGATTTTCTGCAGTCTATTTTATGGATGATTCACACTGCAACTACGATGCTTATGTGGTGGAGCGCATGAAATGTTTATGGTGATGGATGTAGGTGCCAATAAAGTGGACTACTTTGACCTGGCTGATGTTGAATTTCTTGATGATTGTTGAAGCTGCGCTTTTCCTAGCAAATGGCCTTGTAATTAGTGAAAAAGATTATGGGGAATCAGGAGAAAATTACTTGCTGCAGAATTCCTAGCCTTTGATCTACTCTTACTTAGCATTACCCAATGGGTCCCTGTAAGCAAATGTATTTCTCTTCTAAGAAGCATGTATGAACTTTGTTTCAACAATAGGATAAGCATGCTGTTTCGCACTATTATTGTGCAATGGTGACGAGATACTTTCCATTAATGGGTTGCTGCTGTCAGTTCCAAAAGACATTTTGTCCACCGCATATTTGAGCAGCATTATGTAGGAATTTCAGGGCCAATGTGATATCAGATATTTAGACCATTCATCCCAATGATTGGCTGATTGAATTTAGCTACATGTGCCTTCAGTTTTTCGTAATAGGCAGAGTACTGAAAAAATTGAAGAACTCATATCTGCAAACCTCAAAATAAGGTACTTAAGGTCAGATGTGATTCTGTAATTAGATCAGAAATCACACAATACCTTTCTGACATTGCCCAGCCCAGTCCAACAACAGCACCTCCACATTCTGTCATTCGGCAGCACTTATTGATCATTCCTTAGTGTGATAATAGATGCACTAACAACCAGTTTAATATAATCAGTTGAGCTCGTAATGTGTGTCATTTACAAATGCTAAAAATGATATATTCATATGCAGGGAACTGTTCTCAACAAACAAATGGAAATGTTCATGTCTTGCACCTTTGTAAATTACCAAGGAACTTGACAGTCTATAGTTCTCTGCTGTTTTCTCCATGGCATTGCATATCTAGTTGATTGCCAACCACCCTTTTGTCTTGTGATCTCTCTTTTGTGATCATTTCAAGTATTGCATTTTGTGTTTGCCCTGCTAAGTGCAGATTGTGAAGCTTTGGCAACATGTCTCTCCCATAAGAAATATGAAATCAATAAATCTATATTGAATATTCAGCAAATAGTATTTAACTTCTATCATTGAAATTACTTTGCTAAACTAAAATAGCTAAGAATTTTATATTTGCAGAGCCCTTTAACCTGAATTATTTGATGAGCTTTTAAATATAATGTGCCAACGGAGTGTTATCTCACTATGAGTGAGACCAGTTGAGCTTTATGTTTCTACTTGTCTTCTCCAACACTTTAGGAAATAGTCTGCCTCAAGATTTCAGGGCTGGCACCAGTTGTCTCCCAGTTGTCAATATCTGCCATCTTCTTAATTTGTTTGCAGATTTCCTTGTAGTGGAGGTATGAAGGTCATTCCCCAGTGTCCAATTCAACATACAAAAGACTTTTCAACATGTGCCATTCATTTGTGTAATGAATATGGCTGAGCCAGCAGTTGACATAAACTGACGGAATTAACATGCGGCTCTTGCCAAGAGATGGCAAGGATGTCTGAGACAGTTAATGTGGAAAGTGTTCAGCCTTTCCTCATACTTATCATTGTCTTACCATTGTTTAGGAGTGTGGTGAGGACACAGGCTTGGTAAACACAAAGTCTAGTGTTTCAGTCAGGTTGCTGTTGTTTAATTCTCTCTAATTCAGCTTTGACATAGCACTGCAGCTTTTGCAATGTATGTGTTGATTTTAAACTCAAGTGACAGATTAGTAGTGATTGGTAAGCTTAGCTTTTTGAAGATATCAACAGTATTCAATATTATTTTGTCAATACTCATAGATACCGAAATGGTAACATCCAGGGATATGACATTTGTATTCTTAATGCTGATGATCAAACCAACAGTGCAAGACTCTGGCCAATTGCCACTGCAGGTGTTGCTCAGTGTGGAAAGTTAGTGAAGTGTCATCAGTGTAGAGTACCTCTGGAGAGAACTTGGCACATCTTTGTCGTGGATCTTAGGTGACCAATGCTGAGAAGCTTCCCGTCAGACCTAGTATGCAAATAGATCACTCTTAAAATCACATGTCTGAATAAGTGCAGTTCCAATCACATTCAAGAAGCTCAACACCAAACAGGACAAATCAGCTCATTTGATTGGCAACACATCCACAAATATCCACTCCCTGACCACTGACACTCAATATTGGCAGTGTGTATTATCTACAAAGATGCATGGCAGAAATTCACCAAAACAGAACAAGAATGGCAGATGCATTTGAACACAACCATCTGCAAGTTGCCCTCCATGCCACTCATCATACTGATTTGGAATTATATAATTGTTCCTTAACCTGTCGTTGGACTAAAATCCTGGATTTCCATACCTGATGACATTAGGGCTCTAGCTGCAGCACATGGACTCCAGCAGGTCAAATAGGTAGCTCACCACCATCTTCTCAAGGGTAACTAGGGATGGACAAGAAATAGTTTCCCAAACAGCAATGTCCACATCCCATGAATGAATTTAAAAAATCACTATTTTTTAAACAAATGTCCTCTGGCTCTAGACCTTCCCACTAGGCAAAACAAACTCTTAGTATCTACCCTCTGAAGCCTCTAAGATTCTTATACATATCGATGAGGTCAACTCATTTCTTTAAACTCCAATGAGTACAAACCCACCCAACTCAACCTGTCATAAAAAGGTCCTTTCGTACCTGGGATCAACTTAATGAACTTTCTCTGAACCAATGCTAGCATACCTTTCCTTTGATAAGAGCACCATAACTGTTCACAGTATTCCAAGTGTAATCAAACTAGCAACTTGAACAGTTAATAGCAAGACTTCTCTATTTTCATACTCCACTCCCATTGAAATAAATACAAACATTCCATTTGCCTTTCCTATTACCTGCTGAACTTGTATGATAGTATTTTTTGGTGATTCATGCTTGAGGGTCCCCATATTCCTCTTTGCTGCAACTTTCTGCAGTATTTCTCCATTAAAGTAATATTTGGTTCCTCTGTTTTTCCTTCCCATCTGCATGACCTCTCATTTTCCCACATTACGTTCCATTTGCTTCACTTAGAACCCTCAGTGGCTTTTAATCATTTATTCTTTTTGTCAATTTTGGTTTGCAATTGTGAGCTGAAGATGACCTTTGGACAGGGGGCAGCAGCTTCTGTAAAAAGAAAGAACAAACAAGTTGTTGTTTGTGATGCCAGGTCTAGAAGTTAATTGTATTTTGGGTCTTGATCCAAGAATTCTAAAGACTCTGGGGAAAGCAGTATGTTTAACCAGAGAGAGGATTTTTTTTTCTATTCATTTTGTGGGATGTGGGCATCGCTGGCCAGCATTTGATGACCATTCCTAGTTTCCCTTGAGAAGGTGTTGGTGAGCTGCTTTCTTGAACTGCTACATTCCTTCTGCTGTGGGCTGACCCACAATGCTATTAGGGAAGGAATTCCAAGATTTTGATCCAGCGACATTGAAGGAACAGCAATATCTTTCCAAGTCAGGATGGTGAGTGACCTGGAGGGGAACTTGGAGGTGGTGGTGTTCCATCTAGATGGAAGTGGTTGTGGATTTGGAAGGTGCTGTCTGAGGATCTTTGGTGAATGTCTGCAGTGCACACCGCTGCAACTGAGTGTTGGTGGTCGAGGGAGTGAATGTTTGTGGATGTGCCAATGAGGGGGCTGCTTTGTCCTGGATGGTGTCATGATTCTTAAGTGTTTTTGGGACTGCACTCTTCCAGGCTGGGGGAGTATTCCAACATACTTCTCACTTGTGCCTTGTAGATGGTGGACAGGCTTTGAGGAGTCAGAAAATAAGTTACCTCAGTATTCCCAGCTTCTGGCCTGCTGTTGTAGCCACTCTGTTAATGTGTTGAGTCCGGTTGAATTTCTGGTCAATAGTAACCCCCAGGATGTTGATAGTGAGGGATTCAGTCGTGATAATACCATTGAATGTCAAGGGACGGTGGTTAGATTGTCTCTTATTGGTGATGGTCATAGCCTGCCATTTGTGTGGCATGAATGTCACTTGCCATTTGTCGGCTCAAGCCTGGATATTGTCGTGATCTTGTTGCATGTGAACATGGACTGCTTCAGTATCTGAGGAGTCGCAAATGGTGCTGAACATTGTGCAATGATTGGTGAAAATCCCCACCTCTGACCTTATGATGGAGGGAAGATCATTGATGAAGCAGCTGAAGGTGGTTGGGCCTGGAACGCTACCCTGAGGAACTCCTGCAGTGATGCCCTGGAGCAGAGATGATTGACCTCCCATAACTACAACCATCTTCCTATGTGTTAGGTATGACTCCAACCACTGGAGCATTTGCTCCCTGATACCCATTGATTCCAGTTTTGCTAGGGCTCCTTAATGCCACACCTGGTCGAATGCAGCCCTGATATCAAAGGCTGTCACTCTCACGTCACCTCTGGAATTCAGCTCTTTTGTCAATGTTTGAACCAAGGCTGTAATAAGGTCAGGAGCTGAGTGGCCCTGGCGGAACCCAAACTGGGCATCATTGGCCATTAACAACGTCAGAATCTTAGAATTAGTGCCAATAAGTCTGGGAAAGAACATGATGATGAAAAATAGGGAGGGGTCAGGGGGTTTGAATTGGTTTGAACGAGGAGAATGAATTTGTCTGTGGATGCTACAGCATAAAGATTTGAAAGCTTCCCATCTAACTTCCTAAAATTAGCTATTGGATGTTCAGAGAATATAAATCAAGTTGTAAGTATTACTGAATTTTCCTCAGTGTGAACTGAAAAGGTATTTAATTGACTTCTTCAGAAAATCAACTAAGAGGCAATCATACATGCCTGTAGAAAACTGCTTAAGTAATCTGGCCAGTTTTATTATTTTCTGTTTTGTAATTTATCACTTAACTGCATAGACATTAATTAGATTACTTCATTGTTTAATTCTGCTTTGCTAAAGTTCACATAATGTTAATAAATTGCTAAGTCTTGTGTTTAAGCTACAAACTCAGTGTCTAGTATCAATTATTCACAAAGCCTGGGCTTAGTTATTCAAAAATCCTGGTTAGGAATGATTTGGATCAATTTTGAACATTTTTGAAGGTATTAATTTTACTGTGTTGTGAATGCAGATGTAAGGAGCCTGATTTGATTTAACTAATTATCTCCGTGTCCTCACATCTCACAACCTGTCTGTAGATAGCGGCAAGATGGCAGCAGGGTAAGTCACTCCATTTGGAGCTCCACTCTGCTCGTCAGTTCCCTTTCCTTTTTCTTTCTTTTATGCTCTTCTTCTCTCTCCTCTCTGCAGTAATTCTGTATCCCTATTACCCCCCTCCACCCCTTGACCTCCTACCCTTTTAACTACCTCTGAGATCTGGACTTTTCTTTTTTCTGCTTGCTTACCTTTTGGCTCTTATAAATCATTTAATTCTGGTTTTTGTAACCAAGTGGGCATCAGTGAATGGCGACTTTGTGCACTTTTTGCTGTACTATGTATTCCTATACTTAGTACATACGACAAATAAATCTAAATCTAAACCAAATCAAAATCTCAATCTAAACACCATCCTGGTGAGGCAGACTGGAAAGAGTGGCCTGCAGTCAGTTCTTGTTGAATAAAAGAATATCATCACAGAAATGTTACAAGTTCATTAGCTGTTATTGGAAAGGGAGAATTTGAAGGCAGGAGTGGCAAACTAGAGCTGGCACAGATGCTTGTTTATCAGGAGTGAGTATCTGTTAGTTGGTTGTTACCAAGGTTTAATGTAGTGTACATATTGCTGGTAAAGTTAATACAATACGTAAAAAGCAAAATAAATGCGTGAATTATATAAAAATTCATTAAGAATGGCAGTACAGTTAGTATGCCATAAAACTGCAGCATGTGGGAGATCAAGGGTGTCTTTGTGATCCAGGGCAAATACATCTGCAGTAAGTGTTTGAAGTTCAAGTAGCTTTGGTTCATGATTTATAAGCTGGAGGATGAGCTACAGACACTGCAATGCACCAGGACAGGGAAAGTAACTTGGATTTCTTGTAGCAGTCAGACCTTTTAGGTTCTCAGGAGTTATGAAATATTGAGTAGTCAGTGACAGAAATGTGTGACTGCAAGTGAGGCAGGTAAGGGAAACCAGAGAACAGGAGTGCAGCAGTGTCAAATTGTCACAATTGCCCTATAGGTCACAGTTTCTCAGCAGCAGCATAGTGGTTCAGTAGTTAGTATTGCTGCCTCACAGCACAAGGGACCTGGGTTTGATTCCACCCTCAGTCTGTGTGGAGTTTGCACATTCTCCACTAGTCTGTATGGGTTTCCTCCTGATGCTCTGGTTTCCTTCCACAGTCCAAAGATGTGCAGGTTAGGTGGACTGGACATGCTAAATTGTCCATAGTGTCCAGGAATGTGCAGGCTTGGTGGATTCGCCATGGGAAATGTAGAGTTACAGGAAAAGGGTAGGGAAGTGGGTCTTTGTGGGATTCTCTTTGGCGGGTTGATGAGCCAAATAGCCTGTAGGGATTCAATGATTCTCCAAATTTGGTTGGATGAGTGTAAGGGCTGTGAACTATCTAAATAACCGGCTGTTCAATATATGATTTTTTACCAGTGAAGTAGGATTAATTACTGACCTCAGAGCAAAGCGTCCTTGGGTAGCAGTGACCGTAATACGATTATATCCACAACTACCCTATCAAGGCCTCTCAGAATCATGTATGTTTCGATAAGGTCACCTCCCATCTTCTAAACTCCAATGAGCTGGAGGCCCAACCTACTCAACCTCCCCTCATAAAACAGTCCCTTCATATCTGGGATCAACCCAGTGAAGTATGATCTTCCTTTTCTTGATAACTTTTTGAATCTGAAACCTTGTCCCTTGGTATCCAGAACAATGATGCCATCAAGCAGAATAAACTGCTAATAACATGAAAGTATTTTCGTAGACAACAAACCATTTTACAGAGCTCAGTAGTTAATTGGGATATACATATGGGATTAACGATATAAGATAAAGTATCAGAAACAAAATTTAGAAAAAAAATTGAAAATAATTGAAATTTCTTCTCCATAATAGACAGAAGCATGGAAACATCCCTATCTCTTTATTTAACTGTACTTATGAAATTCCAGACTTTGTTTTCATTTTCAGTAAATAATGATAGGGAAATTCTACAGCAAAATCTGGAGAAATAAATTAATTTTAATGTATAGTTAAAAATGGCAGGTACTCTCAGAATCTCAAAGGTTCTATACATATGGGTGTCATCATCAACCTTCTATTATGTGATGGCTACATATATCTTTGAGTGAAAACAGAAGAAATGGAAGGATAATATTAACTATTGAATGCCCATAATGTCAGAAAAGTGGACAACCAAATCCCATATGAACAGTTGATATGGACCACAGCAAACCCCCTCAAAATACATTAAGAAGATTGTCTAGACCCCAATGTTTTCTTATTTTAAAGGTAAGTTTAAGGTGTTGTGTTCTGAATGTAATTTGATTTGTCAAACTACCAGGTTTGAAACAAAACTCTTTCTTCATACACAATGATTAAAATACAGACAAACAAAGGAAAAGTTGGCTCAACAGTAACTCTATCAAATGCTTTACGATATATATATTTACTACTACTAGTTAACTGTTCCAATATAGTAACATCCCATAAATGCTCTCTTGGCAAAGACAAATAGATTGTATCACATGCAGTTCCACCAGTAGGAAGAGAATGCCAGCTTTTAGCTATAATAGAGAGGGGGATAAGAGCTTCCAGGTCCAGTTTTAAGATCTTAGCAATTGTAGAAAGCTAAAGCTAAAAATACTGGTTCTGTGGAGCTTGGCCCCATCCATTCAGACTATTTCTGTTGTTCCAGCTTAGGAAAAAAACCTAGGGCCTTACAAATTGTTTACCTTAATGGCCTTGAGCAGACTGCTTTATGCATCTATCTCAACCTTTCTTCACAAAAAGAATACAATATACCTCTTAAACCATAGTATTGTCACACAGTTGAAGATTGGGAAATAAACTAAGATAGAACACATATGACTCATAAAATGTAAAATGAAACCCTCAAAAGGAAAATAAAAGAAAATAGCAGCTAGTATGGTGTGCTGATAGTTATGGAGAATCTGGCAATGAATAATTTTTAAACTTGTGAAACTTGAAAAGGATATTAGAATTTCATCCTCTCTTTTCCAAAGGATGTATATATATTGGGCTACCAATTCCACCACCCAATTTAGTTATGTTTTCAAGGTCCATCGTTCTCCCTTTCCTAATCAATAAGTCTTCCATCATTTCCCACCTTTATGTACACATCATGTACTATTTTAGAAGAAACTCTCCTTCTGACTGCAAATGCAACCCCCTCCCTTTTCAATTTATTGATTCTCACATTCTATCTCTTAATTTTTGTATCCCAGCTAATTTTCCTCTGTACTTCCATAACTGTCCCACCTTTGGAAGCAATTTGTGGTCAACAATATCCCACCTTCCAAACAGCATAGGCTCATTCTACATAAATGTACCTTTACCTGTGTCTTTATCATAATTCTCCTTCCCATGTGTCTCCAAATGCCTTGCTCCCATCCCTCTTCTCCACTTATCATCCTGACCCCTTCTAACACACATTATTCATCTCTTCCCTTCTCCTCATTCCTCATTTCCTACAATCTTTCCTTCTTCTTGTTTGCCTGATCCTTCATATTATTACTTGTATTCATTTCACATTTCTCTTCCTCTGCCTCCCATGCTCTTCTTTATTTGCCTCCTCTCCTTGTCCTTCCTTGCACATTGATTCAATCAGAAGGCAAATAGAATTTTGGCATTTATTGCTGAAGGAATGGAATATAGAAGTAGTGAAGTGTTGCTGCAACTGTACCTCACGTATTTCATACAATTTCGGTTCCCTGACTTGAGGAAGGATGTAGTTGCTTCAGAGGCCATCCAGAGAAGATACACTAAATTGATTGCAGAAGTGAAAGATTTGCCTTTTTAACAGAGCTTAAGTAGTTTAGACCTATTCTCTCTGGAGTTTAGAAGAATGGGAGGAGGTTTAATTGAGGTATGTAAGATGCTAAAGAGGATTGGAAAAGTAGATGTGGAGATGTTTCCTCATGTGGGGCGATCTAGAATGAGGCCGTGGTTTTAGGATAAGGGTAGCAGAGTTAAAACAGACATGAGGAGAAATTACTTCTCTCAAAGGGTCATGAATCTACAGTCCATTGCCCCAGAGTGTGGTGGCGACCAGGACAGTGAGTAAATTTAAGGAGAAGATAGATTTTTAATTAGTAATGGGTTGAAGGGTTTTGGAGAGCAGGCAGGAAAGTGGAGCTGAGGTTGAGATGAGATCAGCCATGATCTTATCAAATGGTGGAGCAGGCTTGAGGGGCTGAATTGCCTAATCCTGGTCCTAGTTCTTATGTATCCCAACTTGGCATAAAAATACAAATTTGGGTCTTGATTACTCACAATCAAAGCCATATACTCATTTTGTATAATCTACTAATTTTATGAAATCCACATTACCCAAATAGTCAATTTATCTGTTCATTATTCATCGGAATAGTTGGAACAAGAAACTAATAGATATGTGTGCCATTCAGTTATACGTTTAGGGGATAGTCAAAGTATCCGCAAGGGGATAAGATACAGATTGTGGTTCCTGAGTTTGTTATGCCAGTTAGCATGAGGATCACTGAACTTTTCCCATGCTGCAAAGCAGAGAGTGGATACAGTATGTAAAATAAGAGTATGTAAAGTTTAAAAATCTGGACATATTCAGTGACCTACAAAATGAACACTTAAAAAATGACCTTCCTGTAAAGGATATTTTTCCGCATTGTGCGTGCAGACTTTTTTTGACCAAGAGGAAACTTCAGAATGTAATTAATCAAACATTACCTTTTCAACAGTGGAGTTCTGCCAATCATTTAACATGCTTGTTAAAACTGTTTTTAAATCCAAAGTAAACATGAAGTTTACATAAGAACTTAAGACTACTGTGTATCAGTTTAGTAATTTAAGCGCTTTAGGTCACTACACACTGAAAAATGAAGGAAGCCATTTATCATTAATCTCAGCTATCACCATGGTAATTTGGCCACTTCCATTTATCAGCATTCAGCTTTCTAAAAATAATATTCAGAGCTCATGATGTTCAGTATTCTGTAATGACTGCTGATTTTTTTGAAAGGAAATGAAATGACCATTTACTAATTGAAAACATGCAGGAAGTCCCTTGCCATTTTAATGAGGTAAAATGAAGTAAAATGTCATTTAGAGCATATTATCTGGAGAAAAATCATTTAATAAAGGCTTTGCTTATTTTTTGTTTTCATATAATTTGTTGTTATACAATTTAAGCATAAGAATTTGTAACAGTAATAGAATGTAATACTCAACAAGCCTATTCCTGTTTCTGAGATCAGTTCCATGTACTGGTTTTCTCAATATATCCCTCAAACCACAATTGCTGTGGACAAGTTTAACTCTATGCCAGCACATTTCACATGAGTGTTAGCACCTACCTGTGCTTTAGCAGTGTCTTTGAGTATTGAGTATTATATCACAATGCTGTCAAGAGTAGACAATTGTACACAATTGTCATTTGTCTTGAAGTAAGTTCTCACCCCACCTATAGTACCTGCTGGCCTGTATTTCTTGCCCCACCTGAGGTAATTGTTGTTTAATATTAGATCGTCTTCTGATATGGCCTTGGCTGTCTCGCCAGAGTTTCTATCCTAATGATTTTGCAGCTGTTCATTTTCTTCAGTCACTTTTGGGGGTTAACTGCAGATTTACCATGAGATTGGTTTAATGGCATTCAATGGTGAAGGAGGCACGGGGACTGAATGGCCTATTCTTAGTTTTTTTCATAATTTCTGCAGAAGCTTTGTTGTCTTCTGTATTGTGTTGTGTGAGTGTGTTTGTTTTGGGATTAAAAGGAGATATATAGTTCTAATCCCAGATCACAGTTTAGATGTTAACAAATTTTGCCACTAGGTTGTAGAAATGAGTTTTGTTTTCTAATAAATGGTCACTATTTCCAAAATGCTCCCTTTATAATATGCCTTCCATCTGTCCAGGCTCATTTTCAAATAATAGGGCCAGAATTGCCTCTCCCTTGTTTTATTTTGCTTCCCTAAAGTGTGTTTGAGTCATAAGCTCTTGTAACATTTCCACAATATCTAGTTATTCACTTGCATTGGCATTGCCTCCAGGGCTATGGAGCTGAAGAGCTAGGAAATGAGATTAATGTATTGAGATCTTTGCTGACAGGCACAGACATAATAGGCCAAATGGTCTCCTTCTGTGCAGTAAATATCTATGAGTCCATAAAATGCCTCAAACAAGATTTGAAACTGTACAGGAGTTACATTTATACACTGGGATTCCCAGAAAAAAAATCACTATATAGTCTGTGATAGTAGGATCTGCCAATGCTGGAGAATCTGAGATAACAGGGTGTAGAGCTGGATGAGCACAGCAGGCCAAGCAGCATCAGAGGAACAGGAAAGCTGATGTTTCAGGTCTGGACACTTCTTCAGAAAGAATTTTCTAAAGGGTCCAGACCTGAAATGTCAGTTTACCTTCTCCTCTGATGCTGGTTGGCCTGCTGTATTCATCCAGCTCTACACCTTGTTATCTCATACTTTATAGTCTGTACTGGCTAAATAGTGAGTTCTTGATTTGTGAACCTAATTAGTGATCCTGCAGATAGCAAGTCAGCTCTGATTTCAACTATAGAAACTACAGGGATCTAGAGACAACCTTAAATGCTGTCTCACACAAAAATTGAAAGCTGCAGAACAAAGAAACTTCAACTATGACCAAAAATAGCCCAGAGAAGAATAAAAAAAGCAAAAGAGCATTGCTGAATCTCCACACAATGTGGCCTTATAGTTTGTCATAATAAATCCCCAACTTCAATAACATTTGCAAAAGGCAGGAAACATCAGGAAGATGACTGTCAAATTCCACAGCATGAATTGAAAGGCAACAGATGTCCTATGTGAATTAACCCTATTTGAATAATGGATAGAAATATGCGATTTAGAGTTATCATTTGCAGAATCAGACATGCCAGTGGTGAAAACAAAGGTAGTCATTGGAAACAAATGAATTAGAGTTAGAATTAATGTCACATATACTCAAATGAGTACAGTGAAAAGTTTACAAGTTGCCATTTATGGCACCACCTTAGGTAGCTAGGTACAGATTCGTAAGTACAAATTCTTTGGGGAAAAATGACAAAAATATAGAAGTAAAAACGTCCAGCATTACAGTTCATAGGAATATATGAAAAAAACAAAGAAATAAAAAATTCAGAGTAATAGTGCTTCCAACCACACTGAACTGCTGAGAGACTGCCACACTGGGTCGCTGAGAGACAGCCACACAGGCCAGGAGACAGCCATGCCAGACTAAGAAGCTGCCATGGGCTGAGAGGCCTCCACACCAAGCCAAGAGATTGCCATGCCAGATTGAGAGGTTGCCACACCGAAGAAATGGACTGAGCACATGAGCTCCAGCTGAGGAGTCCAACTCCACTGCCATCCTGAAGTCAACAGGCTTGTTTAAAGAGGTGTAGAGATCCTTCAATACCTATCAAATCTTTCCAAAATGATACTTTGGAGAACAATAATGTTCATAACGTGCAGGAAATATGATGTCATTATAATAGGATATTAACATTTGCAAGCATTAAATGTAGTTACCACAATTGATGGAGAAACTGGGATACAGAAAGCAAGCAAGCTGTGTACAAAGTGTGCACCCATCATCAGCCTATCCTGCATTCCAAAATCTTTGCAAGTCTCAGGTTGTAAAAGGACAAGAGCGTGTCTTATTCAAAACATCTGGTTCTAAAGATGCTACAATGGGGAACAACTAAACAAAAAGCACACACAGCCTATTGCTGCCATAATAGGGAGTGTACCAGAGACCTGTAAAGGGCAAGCACATAAACAAAGCTTGCAGCAAGACAAAACATGGTCAAGATTCAGAGTGGAATAACATTGAACCAGAAGGTGAACAGTTTTCCACATTATATACGTGGCATATATGTGAGATTCAGTCAATCACTTAGAATCTTTTGCAACTTCTGCAAGAAGAACATTGGCAAACATTGGTTCAAGACTAAAGTTGACAATGGGAACTAGTGGAAAAGTCTAACCAGTCAGAATTCTGAGGATATACACCTGGCTCAATGGAAGTCAATAATCAAAAACTGCAAAATTGACTGCATATAATGATTCACCCATTGCTTGCATTGATACATAGATGGTAAAAGTCAGATTTTTTAGGATAGAAACTACAAATATTCTACCAAGAAAAACATAATTTGACTAGCAATAACAAGACCAGCAGGAATATGGAATTCAACTTTCTGACCACAAAATCACCAAGAAACCAATTGCAGCAGAAAATGTCAAGAACACACATTCTGTTAGTCCAGAACTTACAACAAATATACCCAGACAGATCAATACCATAGGAAACTTCAAAGGCAATACTGGATTGCAGCTCAAGATTAATTTCCATCAATCTACTGTCCCAGAAAGTGAGATATTCACATTCAAGTAAAGCTGTAAAGTAAGCTGAATGGTATGGAATTTTGTGATATTATCTATTGTGCACATCAATATGCCAACTAGTGAACTTCTATGACATGCACGCTACAGAGTGGCATTCTCGTGTGTCCTGGCCATATTATTCTCCTGGACACGCATGTGAAAGACGGTTGGCAAAATCAGGCTGTTTTTGGGCAAAAGATATTTAAATCTTTCCCTAAAGAGATGCCAATATAAATTTTCAATGTTAGAAGCATTGATTCCAAATGCTCATGAGCATGTATATTAGTCAGTTCACTCAAAATAGGAATCTCAAAAATTTCTATCTTTAGAATATTGTTTGGAAGATATTGCTTCCAAACTACCTTTTGGACTTAAATTTTGTCAGGATCTGTCCCAGCAATATGTGGACAGAATTACAGATATTATAACTGGATAGGAATGTATTGCCAATGATGTCATGGCAATGGGAAAAAGCAAAGGGAAGCATGATTCTACTCTACACTCACCGATGAGTGTAGCACCTCTAATTTTGGTGCTACACCTCTGCTGATGGCAGAAGCTTGACAGAAAGATGTACTAGGTGAATTTAGGGAAAATCAATTTTTGGGTGCTGATTGTCAAGTTGTGAGATTCATCCCAATTGAGGCAAAATGTCGATGTATAATACATGCCACTTGTCAAAACAAAGGACTCCTATAGAGATGCCCTAGGTTTTTATAATGTCCTTGCACCGTACATATAGAACTTATGTAACAAAGCATTGTTGTTAAGGTCATTTTTAGGGAAAGACATCCCTTTTGTATGGTGGAAGGGCTACTAACACATGTTCAAATTATTCAACCAAAAGTTGTCAGCAGAAACCTCTACTCTTCAGCGTAGCATGATTCATACAAGAAGGCAATCCTAGAAAATCAATGCATCTCAGAAAGGGCTAAGAATGCACATTGTGCAAGATGTGAATTAGTTGCATTTGGATTCAAATATCTATTGCAAGTGCAATTCAATGATTCAGACATAAAACATGAAAAACTTGCTCTGGTGTTCTGTATCTTGCAATTCCATACGTACCTTTTCAATAAACATTCATGATGGAAACTGATCACAAATCTGGGGGCCACCATTGACCAGAAAATGGACCAGCTACATTCTTCTAGGCAGGTCAGAGGCTAGTATTTTGGAATATGTAACCTCCCTACTATCACCCTAATGCCTGTCCACCAATTACAAAGAACAGGCCAGGGGTGTGATAGAATACTGTCCACGTACTTACATGCATGCAGCATCAACAACATTCAAGATACTTGACACCACTGAGAACAAAGCAGCCTGCTTGATTGGTACCACCACTGTCAACATTCAGTACTTTCACAACTGATGCACAGTGGCAGCAGAATGTAATATTCTGCAAAATCACTCTCCTTGTGGATGTTTGATTAATGATCACTGAATGCCCTCCCACTTGCACTGGACCTACATGACTGACTGTAGCCACTCCCTGGATTGTAGTGTGATGAACCAATGACTGTGACCAACCCAAGCAGGTGACTGTGTCCAAACCACTGGACCATGTGCCGACTCTGCCCTTGACTGACTTGACTGTAAACCACTGACTGACAGCAGTATCCCTTGACTTGACCGAAGACTACTCCCCACAGACTTTCAGGCATGACCATATAGTTTCAGCACAAGCAGTGCATTTGGTATGTTGGCAACTGGCACATGGTATAGCTACACAGCATGATGTCCACCCATTGGACTGATCATTACAGACAAGCAGGACAAGTAGCCTCACTCTCTAAATTCTGTGTTAAATAGCAAGTCAATATGGCAGAGTACTGAGAGCCTTTAGGCTCTAGCTGAGGTTTCAACTCACTAAAAGGCATGGAAGGGCAAGGTAGGGATGCTGCAAACATACAGGTGAGTGCTAAGTGAGTGACCACTAAGGGAGCAAGCGAACAGACAGGAGTTGAAGCCTGGTTCAGTAAATGAGCTAGGCACCTATCTTTGCACACAATGTATCATTGCAGCAGCATTGCAATGATAGTTGCTGGCGTGCTCCAATGTACAGCGCTGAAGTGTAGCATTATTGTGCAAGCACATCAGAGATGTGCCACAATGATGGAGAGGCTGGTACATGCCAGATGCCAACCTCTGTGGACCTGGGGTATGTGCAGCTGCTTCTCAGGAGCATGCCCTGAGACATTGGTGCCGGATGTTCAAGATGTGGTCTGTATGAATCAGCGGTGAGCCTGAGTTACCAGGTACCTGCTCTGATTTTCATGGGAGGAATTCTCAGCATCTAGTTTCTATCCATCCCATGGTATGATAGTAAGCTGCATATAAGGATAGGGTTGGCAAATAATGAGTGATAAAAAATAATAATCTCCACTGATAGGCATCTCGTTGCTCCTTAGCAGGAAGCTTGTCTCAATGTCTGGCATGCGATTATTTGTTTCCAATGTTGAGAAAGGTCTCACGAGATTCCTCACACAATTCTCCCAGATCTTTCCCCATACCCTACATTGTTCAAGGCTCTATAAAATTCTACCTAGAGGTATAAGAATAGCAAACCTTGAATTTGTAGCCAATGCAGTATTGGAAGCCAGACAAATAGATGAAAAAAGGGAGGTTGGAGAAGGGTTATAAAAGTTGGCAAGCTGGAGTTTGCTGGTGTTATTGTATATGTAGAACCTATTATTACCAGTTATTATTGTATAAGAGGCTACATACAGATGGGGAATTTTAAAGGACAAAATATGGATTCTTGCTGTATTCTGTAGCAATGGCACAGGAACAGAAGCCTTTTGATGATATCCACTAGGAATGGATAAGGATGGAACTGGCAAATGCAGTTAAACTTAGCTGCATAAGAGGGTCATTGTAGAATGACAAAGTCTTGAACTATGTCAGAGGCTACAGGGAACTAGAATAAGGACATAAATGTCTCGGCAACATATTCAAAGAATTTGAGAAGACAATGTAAGTTGTAGCTCGAAACATAATTATCAAATAATTATGTGTTGAGGGGTACTTTAATTTTGAGGATAGGTACTGACAGATTTGAAATAGGTCAGCGTTTGAGTAGAGAGAACCATTAACATTGTCAGCTAGCAAGGGAACAGAAAGAGAACTATGTGGTCAGCTGTTCCAATAGTAGCTGAATTAAAGAAAAAGTTAGGTCTTAGAGACAAGATGTGGTCAAAGGGCAAGAGGAGGCATATAAATATGGCTCTAAATGCTCTTGATCACATGCAATTCCAATTATGGGGTTGGCAGTTGGCACAAAAAGCCATCACCATAGCAGACAAGGCATTGCTGTTTGGATTTTGTAAGAATCCTTCGGTAAGTATTAATTGGTTACTAAGAAATGTGTATATGAAGTACGTGTTTACTGATGTATTACATAATTGTGATAATGGCTTTTGCATTCTCAGATCTACTAGCATCACCAGCTGACAGTTTTAGTGATGTAATCTAACATGAATGGAAGAAGCAAGACAATTAAAAGATAATAATAAAAAACCTAGCAGGAATTAAGAGGAAAGTCAACTATGAACAGAACAATGAAGGAACAAAAAAGGCAGTTATATTCTCATGGGAACCAAGAGCAGGTGGTCAGGTGATCAGAAGCAAAACTCTTCAGCATGGAGGCACATTTCTTCAAATTACAATAACTGCAGCAACAAAATCAACCTGGGTGTGATCAGAATAATCCAGAGCTTTGTGGCATTATGAGAAATTGCATCCATAACAGTTCCAACCATAAAAAATGAGCTAACCGTAAAGGATATGGAAGATACAGAACGTGGGGAAATAAATAGCGACATATTGAAAAATGTCCATTTTACAGAGGAGGAGGTGCTGGATGTCTTAAAACATATAAAGGTGGATTAGTTCCTGGGACCTGATCAGTTGTATCCTAGTACTCTGTGGGAAGAGATTGCTGCGCCCCTTGCTGAGATATTTGTATCATCAATAGCCACAGCTGAGGTACCAGAAGACTGGAGGTTGGCTAAGGTTGTGTCACTGTTTAAGAATGGTGGTAAGGAAAAGCCAGGAACTATTTACCAGTGAGCCTGACATCGGTGGTGGGCAAGTTGTTGAAGGGAATCTGAGGGATAGGATTTACATGTATTTGGAAAGGCAAGGGCTGATTAGGGATGATCAATATGGCTTTGTGCATAGGGAATTATGTCTAACTTGATTTTTTTGAAGACATAATGAAGAGGATTTACAAGAGCAGAAGATGTGACCTATATAGACTGCAATAAGGCGTTTGACAAGGTTCCTCATGGCCAACTGCTGGCAAGGTTTGGTCATGTGGAAATCAGGGAGAACTAGCTATTTGGATTCAAAACTAGCCCAAAGATAGAAGACAGAGGATGATGGTGGAGGGTTGCTTTTCAGACTGAAGGCCTGTGACCAACGGTGTGCCACAAGGCTCGATAGTGTCCACTGCTTTTTGTCATTTACATAAATGATTTGGATGTGAACATAGGAGGTACAGTTAGTAAGTTTGCAGATGACATTATAATTGGAGGTGTAGTGGACAGCAAAAAAGGTGACCTCATAGTACAATGGGATCTTGATTAGATGGGCCAATGAGTGATAGATGGATTTTAATTTAGATAAATGCAAGGTGCTGCATCTTGAAAAGGCAAGTTCAGGGCAGGACGTATACATTAATAGTAGGGTCCTGATGAGTGTTGCTAAACAGAGACCTTGGAGTACAGTTCATTGTTCCTTGAAAGTGAAGTCCTAGGTAGATGGGATAATGAAGGAGGTGTTTGGTATGCTTGCTTTTATCAGTCAGTGCATTAAGATTAGGAATTAGGAGGTCCTGTTGCAGCTGTACGGGGCATTGGTTCAGCCACTTTTGGAGATGTGTGTGGAATTCTATCTCCCAACTATAGGACGGATGTTGTGAAACTTGAAAGGGTTCAGAATAGATTTCCAAGGATGTTGCTAGGATTGGAGGGTCTGAGCTATAGAGAGAAGCTGAATCGTCTGGGGCTATTTTCCCTGGAGCATTGGAGGCTGAGAGGGCTAATCTTACAGAGGTTTATAAAATCACAAGGGGCATGGATAGGATAAGCATGGCCTTCTCGCCAGGGTGGGAGAATCGAAAACCAGAGAGCATAGTTTTAAGAGGGGGAAGGTGTAAAAGGGACGTAAGGGGTAACTTTTTCATGCAGAGCGTGGTTCACGTATGGATTGAGCTGCCAGAGGAAGTGGTGGAGGCTGGTACGATTACACCATTTAAAAGGCATCTGGATGGGTATATCAAATAGAAAGGGTTTAAGAGAGATATGGGCCAAATGCTGGCAAATGGGACTGGATTTGTATGGAATATCTGGTTGGCATGGATGAGTTGGACCAAAGGGTCTGTTTCTGTGTTGTATATTTCTATGATTCTATAAGCAAGCAGAGCCATTGACTGATCGTGTTTTCATAAATGATCAGTAACATTGTGGTTAAAACCAGGTGTCCAGAAATGTTTAGTGGTTTCCAACTATAGAAAAAGCTACAAAAGGCCGTGAACAGAAAGTATAGACTATTTTGGGAAGTGTGAAATGAAGGCCAGGGTCACATCCTCCCATTATAGCTTCTAGCCAGAGCACAATATTGGAAAATGCACTGGAAACTGCCGCTTAGACGTTGTATTGCATCAATTCTTATTTGTGCTTCATAAAATTGAAATCTGCCACCCTGGAGTCAGTATCAGGTTGTTTACTTATTAGGGTATACCAGCACTTAAACAGTTCAGATGACAGACAGTCGAGATACTACAGCAAAGACAGGATGTTATCAGTTGTAGGCCAAGTTTATATCAATGCAACACTTCATGACAAGTCTACGTTCAGAAGCAAATGGATGTTCAGGAAGATGAAAAGAGGGGCTATGACATTTGATTGACTACAGTTTCCACAGGATAATTAATGTGAATGATGAAGTGGGAATGAAGTTAGCAGTGTTAATTCCAGTGGAGATTTGTTAATATATTGTATTTCAGCAGAGATCAGCTTTTATCCACATTTACATGTCACCTAATTTTACTGCAACCTGTGTTCTGCTGTTACTGCCCCAGCTTATCTGTTGCTAACCCTTCTTCCACACTGTCATCATCTCCAGATTACCGTCTCCTTAGTGGTCCTGCATCAACCACTCTCCTTAAACTTGACTTGTTCAAAACTCTATTGCCCATATCCTTGCTCACCAAAGCATCAGTGGAGCTTAGTTTCTACTCATCACAATTTTAAAATTCTCATCCTTGTTTTCAAAACATTCCATGACATACCCTCTTCACCCTTGTAACTTTTCTCGGTTCTCTAAACCCTTTAAAATCTGTACATCCCTACCCTGATCGCACCATTGCTGGAAACGTTGCCTAAATGATCCCAAGCTCTGGAATTTCCTCCCCAAAACTATTCCATGTTTGCCTCTTAAAATTGTTAAAACATGTCTTTGATCAAGGTTTTGGAGCAGTATCAAATCTCATATGATAACACGCTGAAGAAATGTTTTGGGATGTTTCAATGTCAAATGTGCTAAATAACACAAGTAGTTGTTGCTGTTCAAAAGTCAGAGAGAGTATGGAGGTGTTGAGATTATATGACCCACAACTACATCCAAAGCCCTAGGCAAGTCCTGCAGAAGGCAAATACAACCATGAACTGAGTGAAACATTGAAAAATCATTGGGTCCCTTTTTGAGGGAGTATTAAGAGCAGAGGAGTAAAGAACTCATCTTCAGAGGTGGGAATTAGGTTCAATGATTGATAGTGCATACAAGTGTATCCAGTAAAAAAGTTGAAAGATAAACATAATGAGCAACAATGGGAATCAGGTAGAATATGGTTGAGAAAGATAGGAATGGATTACAATTGTTCCCATCTTGTTCTGTAACTAACAGATCAGAGTTAGTTCAGAAAGTGAGAAATGTCCAGCAGAGAGAAAATAAGGGTGCAGCAAGTCTCCTTCCAGAATTGGATAAGACCCAACCCAGCAGAGAATACAGCTTTAAACTTGCCGCTTGAATTTAAATGCAACTGCTTAAGATTTCCTGATTCTTCAAGCAATGGAAGACGAAGGTTTGAATTGCAAATAGGAAAATGGTAAGAAGCTGCTCATTCAGGAGCCATCTTAGATGATCAGCCCCAGGTACATTTACACTTTTTAAATTTACTTCTGGGACAGCATTTATTACCTGTCCCTGGTTTAGAAATGTGAATGTTTGAGTAGGTTAATTGTAAAATAGTATGCGTTTTTTAAAAAGGGTACATCACATATTTGCAACATGCTGCATCTTCAGTGCAATTCAATTGTAAAACAAAGTACAACTTCTTGTATATTAAGTTGTTTTAATAACACATCAAAGCACTCACTGTTCACACTTTTCTATTTTTAGAAGTTCCATCATGAATTACTTCTTATTTTGGATGTCTGATGCTTCAGTAAAGAGTGGGTTTACTATTAATAAAGCGAGGTGGTCAGACAAACTGTCATCTGATACAACTTCAGCAATATTGTTTAGAATTAAGACAGTCAAGATGACAAATTCCAAGAAAACAGCCAGTAGTTCTGTGTGTGTGACTGGAACCTTGGGATCTAATGACAGATGCTGTCTGTTTTAATTGAAAGAAGTCTCTTCATGCACCACACACACACATTCTGCAAGGTGTTTTTTTTGCCAGACAGAGAAGATAGATTGCCAGACATTAAGCAGAAGGTACATTGATCTGATTGAAGAGTTTATCCTTAATAACTTGGGACATCAAGCCATGTATTGCTTCTATGGTAGTCTTACAGCTGGAAAAAAAAGATAAAAATGACTAAATTGGAATTGCTCAAATCTAGTTTGTTTCAGAAAATAAAAGCTCTTATGTTAGACAGCACATGTTAAGACAAAAAGGCAAAGTAATCCCATTCTACAATGCCAGGGAGACTTTGCTTTTCAATAATCACTAAATGCAGCAAGCCCTCCATTATTATCTCTTCATTATCCCCCTCTCAACAGCTCTGACAATAATAAAAAAAATTACTTTTGCAAAATAAGGCACATGAAATTATTTCTTACACTGTCTCATAGCCAGTACATTTTAATTCTAAAAGTAGAAAGAAGATATTACTTTTTTTTAAAAAAATTGCCTTTACCTGTCTCGTGTAGCTTTGGCTAATTTATCTTCAGATTTTCTATCATGGGTATCCAAACCAAGCATGAAACTGCCTCGACCAAGCTGAGCCTCTGACTGTTCCAACTTTTCAGACAAGTCAAAAACTTGTCCTGTGGTGTAATCAGCATTCTGCAGTTAAATAACAAATGCAGACAGATTTTTATTAAGCTATTTATCCACACAAAGATGAGAATTTATAATAGAAATGTATTGTAGTTGTAAAAGTATTTAGGACTTCAAATTGAGAATCATTACATCTGTTAGCCTGTTTCAAATATCCACCATCTCATTCAAGTTTTACCCGATGTCTGTACATGGTCTTCAATTCCTGTATAAAACACTAAGTGTGGTCATCCAATAGCATTAAAACTGACTGGGTGAATACATATTTTATGTTTTATCAATTTTGACTTTTTTTAATGACTTACTTTTCCAAAATTCAGAATATGGTGATAATACAATACCAAATAATATGTAATATGGGGATACCAATCAAGTAACCATTGTGTGTCTCTGTACCTCAGAGACTGCAGCAATTCAAGTCACCAGCTCAGAGCTACCTTTTTCCAGATGGGCACTAGATGTTGGCCTAGTTAGTACTGGATACAGGAGTGGGTTTTAACTTCATTCCAATGATCCTGCATTTTAGTAAGATTCAAGGATATTCCTATACTCTCTCAGTTCTATGGTGGATGCCCCAAAATTTGTCACTGTGCAGCATTTAGGAATTCTTTGGTCTGTCATTATTATTTTGCAAGAATACCACAACTTGGCAGAATTGGTAGCCAAATACGGGACTCCATTTATATTTTATATTCTTCCACAGGAAGAGGGATGGGGACAGCATATGTTGAAAATCACTGGGGAAGGTGTAGGTGAGCCACTATCTTGAACTGCTGCAGTTCCTATTGTGAGGCCCACTCTCAGTGTTGCTAGGATGTTCCAAAATTTAGACTAAACAACCAGGTGAAGAAATGGCAACAATGGCATCAAATGAGATCATTTATGGCTTTGAGAAAAAGCTGCAGGTTACAGTGTCCCCATGAATCTGCTGTTCCTATCCTTCTAGGTTTTCAATTTGGTGGAGCTTTATTGAGTTGCTGCTACATACTGCAGTCACTCGGCATCAGTAGTGAAGGGAGTGAATAAGCTGGCAGAGTCTCTTCACCCCAAATGGTCAAGTGTCCAATGTTGTTGGAGCTTTATTCAACAAAGCAAGTTGAGAGTATTTCATCACAACCCTGACTTTTGCTTTCTAGATGGTGGGCAGAAGATGGGTTTACAGAATTCCCATCCTGTGATCTGCTTTGGTCACCACAATGTTTATATGACTCATCCAATTCAGTTTCTAGTCAATGGTCACTTCCAAAATGTTGATTATGGGGGAATTCAGTGATGGTAATGCTTTTGAATTTCACGGAGAGATGGTCAGATAGTCTCTTGTTGGAGATAGCCATTGACTGGAACATGTGTAGCACAACTGTTTCTTGCCACTTATCAGCCTAAGTGTGAATGTTGATCAGGTCTTGCTAAATGTGAATTTGGACTGCTTCAGTACATGAGGAGTTGTGAATGGTGCTGAACATTGTAGAATCATCGGCAAATATCCCATGTTTGTTCTTATGATGCAAGGAAGGTCATGAAGCAGATGAAGATAGTTGGGCCTAGGATACCACACTGACAAGATCCTTCTGTGATATACAGGGACTGAGATGATTGACCTCCAACAATCACAATGATTTTCCTTTGTGCTAGGAAGGACAAGATACAGGTCCCTGGAGTTAGGATAATGTATTGACATAGGTAGAACTGGGAGGAAACAGTCCATTGGTATTATTACTGGACTGTTAATGTTGAGACTCAGTAATGCTCTAGGACCCAGGTTAGAATCCAATCCTGGCAGATGGTGGAATTTTAACAAAATAAACATAAATCTGGATTTACGAGTCTAAATGATGACCATGAACCATTATCAGTTGTTGGAAAAACCTGTTTACTTCACTCATGTCCTTTACTGAAGGAAGGTGCCATCCTTACCTGGTCTGGCCTAAACGTGACTCCAGACCAAGACAACACAGTTGACTCTTAGCTGTTCTCTGGGTAATTAGGGATGGGCAATACATACTGGCTTAGCCAGTGATGCCTTCAACCCGTGAATGAATATAAAACAAAAGACTAGTTACCCGACAGGAAGCAGAGATAAATAGGGCACTGTTAAGTTGGTAGATGGTGACTAGTGGAGTACCACACAGATCAATGCTGGAGCCTCAACTACTTCCATGTATATAAATGACTTAGATCAAGAGATGGAAGATAACATATGTAAATGCTGACAATGCAATGCTAAGTGAAAATGCAAGCTATGAGGTAGACACAGAAGCGATAAAAGTTTAGATAGGTTGAGTAAGCAAAGTGGTCGGTGGAATACTCTGTGGAGAAGTGAGAGGTTATTCATTTTGGTCAGAAGATTAGAAAAACAAAATATTTTCTAAAAGGCATAGAACTTGTAAATGTTAATTTTTGGACAGACTTGGGTGTATTTGTACAAAGAATATAAAATTAGCATTCAGGTACACAAATAATTAACCCTTATTGCAAGGGTTTTAAGTATAAAGAACCCTTGTTGCAATTGTACACAGCTTTGGTAATACCACTGTTATGATCCCTAAAGAAAGAATTAACTTCTAACTGTCAAGTTTCTAGTGAATGACAGAAATGATCACATGACATGATTTCAGATTTTATGACTTTTCCTGTTTAGGATTAAACTAAAAACAAAATTGATCAAATACTGTTTCAGTAGACTACTTATACAGAAAAGATCCACCATTCAACATTGAAATTCACCAAAGTACTCCATCTACACATACTTTACTCTGTCCCTTAATGAATGAAGAAAAATCAGATTATTTTGATTAAATTGGTAAATACCTGTGCACACACTTCAGCCTCTTGATTTAAAATCCCAAAACAGGCCTCAATTTGTTATGATCCCCATAGAGACCAATAACGTTAAAAAAAACCCAAACCATAGTAAATTACAGAAGATCGCATGACAGGTTTTCAGGTTTTAATACTAATTCTAACTAAAACTGAAAGCAACGCTAACTTCTTGATTTTCTAAATGCAGTCTAACTCAGAAAAAGCAGCACTGTTTGAGGTAAACTAGTTACAACTACAGTAGACTCCAATACAAAACACAACTAAAGCAAACATTTTACCACTGGCACACACCATTGAATTCAAATAAAGATTAATTCTTATGATTCTGAAGCCTTTTGAAACTTGTATGTTTGTTAAAGAAAATCATTTTAGCAGTTATTTCAGTTGGCCACTTAAACTCAACACTATGAGAACTTTTCCCATTTAATCTTTGAACTCTTCCAAGGTTGTTTCTATTTAAGGCACAATGATCATGACTAATCCAAAGTGATCACTGAAAGCTGAGGGATCACAAGTCACAACCTGCTAACTTGATAATGTCACATTTACCTATATTCTCTTCTTCCTGTCTGTTAACTCACCCTCGGAAACACATCAGGCACCAACTCCAGTAGCTGTCATCATTTAAACAGTTTCCTTGCTTGCTTTTCATTTTCCTTCCTCTTCCTTTATCAGCCGAATAACTTCTAATCCTCGAACAGGCTTTCATAATGAGGGACGAATTGGATGATTTCTGTCCAGCTTAAGTAAATCTTTCAGCCTCATTTAAACACTTGTGAACTAGAACTCTTTAGGTGGTGTGCATGCTCCCACCCCTTTTGCCTGGTGAACCTCAAATTCAGTGAGCACACATTCAAACTCATGAACAGCTTCTTCCCTGCTGTTAAGAGTTTTGAATACACTTCTCAAATGGTAATGTTGATATCTCCATCTGCAACTTCTCTGCGGCTGTAACACCATATTCTGCACTCTGTTTTGCTACCCTGATGCACTTTGCATGGTACGATCTGCCTGTAAAGCACAACACTTTTCACTTGGTACATGTGACAAAAATAACTCAAATTAATCCCCTGGAAACCAAACAGTAACTTCCAAGAAATCAATATTCTGTCCTCTACTACCGGGAGACCCAGCTGCCTTTGAATCACAAGTTCTGCAATCTCTCTTCATGTAAATAGTACACTAGCTTTCTTTTCTTCCAAAGTGGCCAAATTCAAATTTTCCCATATTATACTACATCTACTGAATTTCTGCTCAGTTATTTACTTGTAAAATATTCCTTGCAAACTTTCTACTCCATTTTGATAACTTACTTTTCCAATTTTCGTGGTGTAAACTGCAAATTTAGCATTACGCTTAGATCAATCAGAATCATAGACTTTTACAGTACAGAAGCAGGACATTCAACTCATTGTGTCTGGACTGGATTATTGTGTAATCTTATTATTAGCACAAAGTAAAACTAAACTGCTCCAATTCTACACATATAATCTAGTTCGCCAAGTCTACAGTTTTTAAAATTTGCATTTTGACTGCAAGCACTCTGTGGAAAAGAAAATATTCTTGCCAACAAGAAAGTAACACTGTAGCAGAAAAGAATAACACTTTCTCACTGCATCATCTCAAATTAGATTAATTCAAAAAGGTAGACAACTTACTGTTAGCAAACTTGATGAACTTAGTGTGTTCACCCAATACTTGTTCCACAGAAGTTCAAGTAGCTTACGATCCAAAGATGATTTAAAATAAGTTACTTCAAGGGCATAATACCTGAACAAAAATAAATTGTTCAGATTATAACACCAAACCAAAACATTTTCTCACTGAGTACAACTTGTAATAGTGTGTTCAATGGGCTTTGAATTCTAATTTCTGTGTTATACATTGGTGTTTACAAAGAAGCAATACAAAGAAGCAGTTGAGCAATGGATTTTGCCAGTCACCTTCAAAACTGCTGGATGTCACCGCAAGGCAAAGCATAATGGTCAGAATTTATCAGACCACATTGCTACAAACAGAAATCACTTCATCCTGGTCCAGTGAAGATGAACATCAACATCAGAATGTGAACTCACAATATAATCAACATTCTATGCAAAGATGCCATTCTGTGATGAGCATTCCAGAGGATTGGATAATAGTTTGTTTCTGGTTAACAAACAAGTGCTTTTCAGGACATTGAAAGTTCTTGATTTCAAAAAGGTCTATATGTTGCACTCAAATGGTAACAGATGAGGCCTTCCTGTAATGACCACTTCGTTTACTTGCATGACATTCAGTGAATGTTGGGTGCATTTCAAGATGCTGACATCACAAAGCTTGAAGATTTTGGAAAGTACTTTACGATCTTTTTAATATCATGAAGAAAGTCTTCACACTTAATGCAGGATGCTCATTCCATTCGGTCAGGCTGACCTATCATTCTGTAATTTTGATAATTATGTGTTACAATTAGAATAGTAGCAGAACTTACCAGTACTCACCAGTATTTTCCCTGTACTGAGGTAAAAGCAAACTACATTAGGCAGTTTCCACTGCAGACTCCTTCTTGTGCTGTTTTGCAGTCGTCACTGCTCTCTCACCCAGTTTTCAAGCTCTGTCTGCTCCCCTGTCTAACCTTCTTTGAATATAAAAATTGCCCTTTTGGACTATTGGGGTTACTTATCAGTGATTATGTACTCAATTCACATTGTTATGAACTAAGTTACAATTAAAATGAAATGCATACAAGAATTTGAATAGTGAGACAAACAGTGCAAATTCAATTGACTCAGAGCTTTTGGTTTCTGGATCTCTGGAGACCAGCTGTATGTCCCAAGAATGTTGGTATGTCGGGGCATCATGAAATCTGCCCAAGAAGTTTCAATGTCCAAGGTGCAAATCCCTTGTTCCCCAGGACGTTCTGCAAACATCTCCAATTCTGAGTTAGAGTTGGAGATGTCAAACAGTTCCAAGGTACTTACCTGGATAGTTACTCAAGAAATGTTAGACAGAAAAACCCTACTCTAAACCGCAGGGTAACTGCACAACTGACCTTCATATCCTGTTTGCCCCACAATCCAATCCCGACCCCCACACCCTTCTATTGCTTACTTGGGACAGGGGGTCAAAGTCCTGAATCATCTTTCCAACCTTCATTCTAAAAGACTACAGAAGTTCAAGAAAGCAGTTCACTATCACCTTTCTCTAAGAGCAATTATGAGGGCCCATATCCTGTGAATGAACAAAAGTAAAAAAGAAAATCCTGATGAGACCCAATCAGATCTGACCCCCAACCCCACCAGAACCCTGCTTGACTTCTTGATACAAACACTGAACTTTTCACCAATATTGATCCTGGAGCTTTAAACTTACCTTACTACAGCCAGTGCGGTAAAAAAGAGACAACTTCCTCCAACACTATAGCAGCGATAGACTACACTCTGCATTTCTGGAGAAGCTGAGCTTGAAAGACCCAACCAGAAATGTGGAGCAGCAGTGGAAACTGTGGACTGGCAATCTGATGACTGTTGGCACTTTTGAGAATATCTAGACCACTATTTCTAATTTACTGTATTTTGGGAGGATCTCAACAGCATGTCCTCCAGCGAAACATGGACCCACTGATATTAAGTTCCTGAGTTTCATGTTTTACTATGCATTTACGATGCCATAAGCTGCTGTCAGTTTCAAAGCAGTAATGCAACAAGTGCTGATGTCTTTGCAATTATCACTACCACCAAGTTCAGGAAAGTCATAAAATACTCTAAAATGAATGAAGCACATTTCCTGTAAACACTGCAAAGTTATCATTCACTGAAAAGTAGATGAATTGAGACAAAAACTTCCTAGGTGGTAACTTACTGTTTGCAGTGTACTCCAAAGTCTTCTATTTTGTTAAGTGGAATAGTCTGGTATTCTGAAGGACCTTCATCAGGTGGTTTATATCCCTAGAAAATAAAATATAGTAGAACTTCAAATAATATTTTCAAAAAGGTGAAGTGACCTATTTTTAAAAAATATCAAAGCTTTCTCTTATTTTAAATAAATGCTAGCAACTACAATTAAAATTAACATTAAAATTAAATAAAATTAAAATTAATTCAGCAGTAAGAGAATTCTTAATTTTCATTCCATCTTTGTAATTTCCTTATCAGCTCCCAATTTCTAACCATCTTTATGCCATGAACTGCCCTCCAATATCTACCCTTACTTTCTCCACAGTCTCTTCTTGCCATTCTCCAATTCATTGAAGCGGATATCAGTCTCGCTCTCAATTTACTCTTTGCTAATATCTGCATCTAAATACACATCAAAATTAACACAGAGCATATTGTCTGTAAAGAAAAAAAAATCATACTTGGCCAATTAAGAAGCAGAGGAGAGCCAAAAAGAATGGGTGACACACAGAGGACACAAAAGCAGCTCACTCATGGCTGTTTCCTCTCATTTGTTCCAATGTTCTCCTAGTAAGCATTCCATTTTCCACCCTATATAAATAAAGTTCATCCAAAACTCTGTTACAAATACGTATACAATTACTCCCATGCCCTCCAAACTCTCCTATTACCAAAACACTGATCTATTTAGGTCCGGATCAAGCAACACCTCTGTTTCAAAATTCTCATCTTTATTTTCAAATTTCTCGCTTTTTCTGCGTCTCCTTCAGTCTGTGTTCTTCCAATTTTGGCCTCATGTATCCCTGATTATAACACTCCAACAAAAGGTATGCCTTTAGGTAGCTAGATCCTAAACTTTGGAGGTCTCTCCCTAAAGATCCCCACATCTCTATTTCCCTTTCCTTCAACAGACACCTCATTACAAGCATTTCTCTGATTAAGGTTTTGGTCATCTACTCTGATGTCTCCTGATGAGGCTGTGTGTCACATCTTGTTTGCTAACTCTCCTGCAAAATGCCTGGGGAAGAATGTATATTGATAAAATCAGTAGAAGACAGTCAGTAAAAATTGTAAATATCAAGAGGACAGCTGGGTAAAGTCTTTGGAAGTATTGATACTGCTGAAGCTGGTAGAGACTTATAAGTTTGAGATATGGGGAAAAAAAACTCCTCAGATACTAGGGTAGGAGAGACCATCAAGGCCAAATTAAACAATTTAGAATGCAGCAAACATCTCAGCAACAGTTACATTAGAAATGAAGATATTTAAAGTAAACAGCAGAACCAGAAGCCTACAGGGGATCACAAATTCAAGGCGTAATTCTATAGATCACTTATCTACGCAGTGGTAGTGACAACAGCTTTATATTGCTCGTGGGATGGCTACGATTGCCTGATGCTTGCTGGCAGGATGAATTGTAATGGAAATACTTAAGCACTTTTAGTGTGTGCTTCCAATACAACTTTTTTCTAGAAACAAAAAACACACTGCAGAAAATTCTTATTTCCTAGGTTAAATTTATCTTAGGTTGTCTCAACATTGTTGGAAGTGGTGAATCATTGAGCTATGTGGATTTGAAAGATCTGCCATTTGATCACCAGTTTTTGCAGAGGCACTACGATGAAGAGCATTGCAATTAGCCTCATTATCCAAGAGGAGGGTGATCCTTAAAGAAGTTTAACTTGGTCTGAAGCTTAGGTGGTCTCTATAGCATAATAGAATGCTAACACTCACAAAGCAATTAGCCTCATTATCCAAGAGGAGGGTGCATGTCCTTGCCAATGAAATAGCCTACTCTGCGTTTCAGAATTTTTTTTAATAAAAGCATGGCCTAGTCAGACAGATTCAAAAGCTTGTAATAGCTAAATTGTCTCAGGAGAAGAAGCAATCAACATCAACAAATTAATAGAAATAGTTACCTTAGGATATGTCCTGAATGCCCCTAGGTTTACTTTTCCAGCAGATATAGTTCTTGTTGGGTCAATCTAAAACAATAAATCTCGATCAACTTAACTTTATAAAATTCTTCTCATCAACTGAAACTACCTTTAAGAAAGCAACTGAAAAATTAATATACACTGCAATTAAATAGTTTATGTGCAAACATCTCATTGATACAATGTACATTATAAAACAATTTATTCCGTTAATATATTTACAAAATAAACAAATATGAATTGTGAAAAAATGAATTTACAGACTTCAAAAATGATACAGAAATTTTAGAGCTCACTATCTTCTATATTCCTTATATCTCTCTCTCTCTCTTAATAAAACCCCATCACACATTCAACCAACCCCACAATACTTCCACAACATCTGATTTGCTCAATCACGTCCTCATCTTCATCTTTAATGCCCGAGTCACTAATAAATCATAACTTTCTTTCACGCTTTTGATTTCCCCTCATCTCCACTCCCTTAAATCGGAATTTGAAAGTGTGTACTTGACAACAGGTTTATGGTTTAGCTGTTCACTGCCAGATTTGCATCTTAAAATGCAAAGATAACCCCTAGCTACTTTTCTCTGTTGCAAATTGTCTGCTTAAAACCCCTTTCTATGTCTCCTTCACCATCACTTCAAATGAGACACACGGAACCCATGGACTTCTTTACAGGAAGGTAAAGTCTTTGGATCAGCTGATCCTTCCCTCCCTCATACCTGTTCACTTGGCCAAGCACATCTACGGTTCCCTGGTGCCCTGACCTTGAACATGCATTTTTCTCAATTTGTTCTTCATCTCCTTTCATGCCATTTCAAATACATCATTCCCATGAATTACATCACCTGCTCCTTCAACCATATTCAAATTAACCTGTTAAGAACCCAACTTCCATTCCTAACGTCAGTGCTAATTGATACTGCTAAAAGTTATTTCTTAGAATCCCTACAGTGTGGAAACAGGCCCTTGAGCACAACAAGTCCAGATCAACACTCAGAGCATTCTTCCCAGAACAATCCCCCTATAACCCACCTAGCGTACACATTCTCGAACACTACGGGCAATTTAGCATGACCAATCCACCCAGCCTGCACATCTCTGGACATTGGGAGGATACTGCAGCACCCGGAGGAAATACACGCAGACAAGGGGAAGAATGTGCAAACTCCACACAGACAGTCGCCCGAAGCGGGAATCACACCTGGGTCCTTGGCGCTGTGAGGCAACAGTGCTAACCACTGAGCCACCATGCCATCTCTGTCTCTTTAGGTGCTGCCCCTCTCTTCCCTAAGTATTTAAGTACCTTTCTCTTCAAAAAACATAACCCTTAACCCCATCATCCTTCTAAGTTACTGGGCCATCACCAGTCTCCCATTTCTTTCCAAAGAACTTGAATGTACTCTTATGCCTATTTTTCCTGGAATTCCATGTTTGAATTCCTTGAGTCAGATTCCTGACTGCTACAGCAATCAATTAACTCTTATTAAAAATCATAAATGATAGTCTTATTGTCTGTCAGAAAGGAAAATTTTCCCTCATCATTTTTCTCAACTTGCTACAGGCGTTGACCATACCAGCCTCCTCAATGTCACTCTAGCAAAATGGAGATGCATTTGCTGGGTTTCATTCTTTAGTATCTAATTGTTGCCAATGTAACTTGCAGTTACTTCTCCCCACTCCCATAATTTTTCTCATATCGCAGAAAGATTTATCCTTGGTCCACTTCTATTTCTTATCCAAATGCAGGCCTTTGGCATTATAATCTGTAATCATAGGTGTGCTCCAAAGTACGCTCTGAGATCTAACATTAATTTTTGCCGCTGTCACCTTGTACCACGCCTTTTCAGTTGCTGAATTATCAGGTTGATTTTCCAATATCCACTACTGAATCAACAGAAATTTCCTCCATTGCTGGAAAATCATTGTTTTTGATCTTGTAAATGGAAATATAGCAATTAAAAAGGTCCATTTGAGAACCAAGTACATAATTGTCGGAATTATTCCTAGCACTTATGACAGGAAATCCTAGGAGACGTCAAACAAGCCAGTGAAATACATGGTTTGAGTGAAGTACAGGTGGAAGATATAATCTGGGTGTCATTGGGATTAGATCTGCAGTAAATCCTGGGCAAATGGACCTCACCTGGAGGTAGAACTGATATCTCCACTGCCAGATTAAGTCGTGTAGCAGAGAAATATTTTACATAGTTAGGACAATGTTGGTATGGGAATGGTGAGTGCTGGAAGAAAACAATGAGGAAGCAGAAAGAAAGTAAAAACAACCAGAAAAAAAATTAAAGGAAAAACAGAGAAGAGAAAATGGAATTAAATTGAATAAGACTGCTAGGTTGAGATCCACACAAATACACAAAGTATTTTGTGAATAAAATTGGTTAGTCAAAGGTATACCTACCTTGGTGGAGTACAATAACATTTAACACACATTATTTAGGATACGGCAAAGACCACAAATTAAACATTCCTGGTTTTGGAATTATATGAGATACAAAGACTGGTGAAAACAATACAGATAGTACACTTAAAAGGAAAATTTAAAGGATATAAATACAGGAGAGGGATGGACTAAGCTGATAGCACTTTGAGAACATGTGCAGATATAATGGACTAAATAAATTTTACTGCTATAATTTACATAGGTATGGTTAAATAGTGAACATTTCAAGATGGATTAAGCTAAACTGAACAAACAAAAGTCCGGTTACAGCTTAGCTGACGAATGTAAGCTATAGGTTGTTAGTAAAAAAATCAAGCCATTCTGAAGTCAATGAGTATGATGTGTAATTCACTCCTCATTTCGAAACTGTACACTGATAGATTTTTTTTTAAAAAATCTGTCAACCTTTATTGTGGAATTCGCACACCCTCAAATAAATTTTTATATTGATAGTTTTTATTATAAATTTCATATTGGAACATAGTGGGAAAAGTTGACAAAAAGCACATATTTTCATTAATTTTCTTATATATTATAATGTACTTCAAGTAGAATACAAATAAAATACATACCACAACTGCAACAAATGGTTCCTGAAACTGTTGATTTAACATCTGAGTACTGACATCGATTCCTGAAAGCCAGCATCCATAACCTGGATGACTATGATACCAGCCAATTGCATTTTCTAGACGTCCAACCTAACATAATTGGAAAATAAAATTAAACACGGACAGAATTTGAAAAGAGAGAGAATAAAGTTCAGATTGCAAACACAAAAATACAATTAAACCCCACAAGTTTTGTTTTAAACTGAATATGCCTCACGACAAAAGCAAAAACATTGTGAGAAATTTTAAGAGGCAACCATAAAAAAACAAAACTGCTGATGTTAGAAGTTGAAACAAAAAATGTTTTATAAAAAGATGCATCAGAGATAATGGGAACTGCAGATGCTGGAGAATCCAAGATAACAAAGTGTGAAGCTGGATGAACACAGCAGGCCAAGCAGCGTCTGTGCAAGCATTGTGCTCCTGAGATGCTGCTTGGCCTGCTGTGTTCATCCAGCTTCACACTTTATTATCTTATATTATAAAAAGATGCACTAGGATTTCAGATGTAGATTTCAAATTAAAACAAATAAATATTGTTTAGCTTAAATGTAAACTTAATTCTCACAAGAGGTACTGTGGTGCTTTCAATAAAATACAAATTCAACTGTACTGCCCAATAAAATAAAGTTGTACGATCCATTGTTTCCATTTCCAATATTTTAAATAGTAAATGATGACAGCAGCCTTGAAGCAGGTGGCGAGTGTGGGTGAGTGATGATGCTCAACTAACATGTGTAGCTGATACTAACTTATTCCTGGTGTTGTAACTGTTTTTGTACTTCAGTTCACTCACCTGCAACAATCAGATTCTGCAGTTCCTTCAAACCATTGTCCTGAAATAAGTAAGCAACATGTATTGTGTAGAGAGATAATGGATTCTCCAGCATCTGCAGATTCTAAGATAACAAGGTGTAGAGCTGGATGAACACAGCAGGCAAGCAGCATCTCAGGAGCCGGAAAGCTGACGTTTCGGGCCTAGACTCTTCTAGGCCCGAAACGTCAGCTTTCCGGCTCCTGAAATGCTGATTGGCCTGCTGTGTTCATCCAGCTCTACACCTTGTTATCATGCATTGTATAGACCCTTCTTGCCTTTTTTGAATCAATGTTATTTGCTGTATTCTTTTCCACTGATTTTTAGATATTTTAGCTCTTCAGTAATTAGCAAAGCTAAATAGCACCATCTGCTGGCAGCTTCTGTTTCTGCTTGAGAAAGAAAAGAAATTCTTGAACTAAATTTGATCTAGCCATTAAATTCCTATTATGCCTAGTTTATGGATGCATTTCTAGTCATACACGATGTGTATGTCAAATACCCTTAGGTATATCACTACCAGAGATTAAATAGATCATGTGGATCGACAGCCCAGAAAAAAGGCCCTTCAAATCATCGCATCCGCACCTGTCAAAAGCAACCACCTAACTATTATAAGTGATAATGGGAACTGCAGATGCTGGAGAATCCAAGATAATAAAATGTGAGGCTGGATGAACACAGCAGGCCCAGCAGCATCTCAGGAGCACAAAAGCTGACGTTTCAGGCCTAGACCCTTCTTCAGAGAGGGGGATGGGGTGAGGATTCTGGAATAAATAGGGAGAGAGGGGGAGGCGGACCGAAGATGGAGAAGATAGGTGGAGAGTATAGGTGGGGAGGGGATAGGTCAGTCCAGGGAAGACGGACAGGTCAAGGAGGTGGGATGAGGTTAGTAGGTAGGAGATGGAGGTGCGGCTTGGGGTGGGAGGAAGGGATGGGTGAGAGGAAGAACAGGTTCGGGAGGCAGAGACAGGTTGGACTGGTTTTGGGATGCAGTGGGTGGAGGGGAAGAGCTGGGCTGGTTGTGTGGTGCAGTGGGGGGAGGGGACGAACTGGGCTGGTTTTGGGATGCGGTGGGGGAAGGGGAGATTTTGAAGCTGGTGAAGTCCACATTGATACCATTGGGCTGCAGGGTTCCCAAGCAGAATATGAGTTAAACCAAGCGGAGGCTTGGGGACCGCTTTGCAGAACACCTCCGCTCGGTTCGCAATAAACAACTGCACCTCCCAGTCGCAAACCATTTCCACTCCGCCTCCCATTCTTTAGATGACATGTCCATCATGGGCCCCCTGCAGTGCCACAATGATGCCACCCGAAGGTTGCAGGAACAGCAACTCATATTCTGCTTGGGAACCCTGCAGCCCAATGGTATCAATGTGGACTTCACCAGCTTCAAAATCTCCCCTTCCCCCACCGCATCCCAAAACCAACCCAGTTCGTCCCCTCCCCCCACTGCACCACACAACCAGCCCAGCTCTTCCCCTCCACCCACTGCATCCCAAAACCAGTCCAACCTGTCTCTGCCTCCCTAACCTGTTCTTCCTCTCACCCATGCCTTCCTCCCACCCCAAGCCGCACCTCCATCGCCTACCTACTAACCTCATCCCACCTCCTTGACCTGTCCGTCTTCCCTGGACTGACCTATCCCCTCCCTACCTCCCCACCTATACTCTCCTCTCCACCGATCTTCTTTTCTCTCCATCTTCGGTCCGCCTCCCCCTCCTCTCCCTATTTATTCCAGAACCCTCACCCCATCCCCCTCTCTGATGAAGGGTCTTGGCCCGAAACGTCAGCTTTTGTGCTCCTGAGATGCTGCTGGGCCTGCTGTGTTCATCCAGCCTCACATTTCATTACCTAACTATTATAATCTCATTTTCCAGAATTTCTCCCTCGGCATTGCGAGTGAACACCTAAATACTTCTTAAATATGATGAATGTTTCTGCCTCTACCATTCGAGATATTTTCACAAGCACTTACATGTACTGAATAATTTTGACATACAAAACTGGGTAGAAAATATACAATTAGGAAAAACCAAAGCCTTAACCCATGAGAAAGCGGCAGATTAAATGATTGCTGTGGAGATGTTAGATATAATTCTGAAGATCCTGGCCTGGTTCTTGCAGTCAACAGCAAACGAATGTTGCATTAATTACTTTCTCACAGATTTTATGCAGGTTATGCAACAATACCAAATTTATATCACTATGGCACCCTCCAGAGGGGAACCATTGTAGCTCCTTAATTTAACTGGAGTATTTTCAAATGAGACACACTTCTGGGTTCAGATTCTGCTGAAGTTGAAAATCTAATTCAATGACAAATCATGCATAAGTAGAAAGAAAGAGATGAAATTGAAAGAAATAAAAGAAACAAGTAAAAAAAAATTAAAATCTCCAATTATAGCTAAAACTTAATGTGATATTCCTGGAATATAGACATGGACTAGGGTTTCAGCAGAAGGGCTGAGGCAGGGGTAGAATTGGTGACGTTAGGCAGCTGAGAAGAGTTGGGCCTGGTGCCAGCACAAAGATGTAGTTGAAAGCTCACCTCGTAATGATTTATGGCAGATTGCAAATAGTTCAGCCTCAGAATGTTGCCAGCTAGGGAATAAAGTTTGTAATGTCTTGAATGTCTGAGAAGCAGTCTGCTAATTTAGAAATACTGGAGGGACAATAGAGATGGTGGTGAAGGAAAGTTGGGTGCCATCAGTATACATATGGAAAAAATACATGGTTTTTTTAGATGTCACTGAACAGCATATATAAATGGGAAATGAGGCAACCAAGGAGTCTTGGAAATATCAGCTAACTGTGGAACCAGGAACAGAAGTCTCTGCAAGTGATCCCCTGGTTATGATTAGATAGATAAGAATGAAGCCAAGAATCCACAGAACCACTAAGATGGACAATTCAGGAGAGGCACAGAATGGTGTGATCAACTATGCCAAGCACCGCAGGCAGGTCAAGGATAAGGAAGGCAAAAACTGCTAGGGAAACTTAAATACAGGCTAGCTGTATCTGGGAAGAATACAGAGTTTTCAACAAAACAGTGTCAACCAAAATCATAAAAGATAACTCCTAACTGCAGCCAAGGTAAAATTACTGGATCTTAGAAGAATAAAATGTGATATCATTGAAATATTTAAGAATCTGGGGGGGCTTGGCAGGGTGGATGCTAACAGAATACATCCTCTTGAGGAATCTAGAATGAGGGAGTTGGTCATGTCATCCAAACAAATAGTCACCCATTGAAAATGGAAATGAGGAGGTATTTCATCTATCAGAGGGTTCTTCATCTTTGCAATTTGCTAATCCAAAAAGCAGTGGAGGCTGATGCACTGAGTATATTAAAGGCTGAGGTAGACAGATTTTTGATCAGTGAGTAAGTAGATGGAGCTGCAATTAAATCTTATCAAATAGTGGAGCAGGTGTTTTTGAGGTGGGTTGGGGGTGGAGTAGGGAGATGATTTGAAAAATCAATATGAATTCTTAATTGTTATTCTAGACTGTAACTTAGAAGTGGTCCCATTACTAAATCCTACATATCAGCAGGGTTTAAAAAAGCTAAAAGAGGCTTTTTCAGAATGAACTAAAAGACTGCAAATTGCTTTATCACAGATTAAGCAACAATGACAGATAGAAAACAAACTGCCTTGACTGCCTTTAAGCTGATTCCTGGCACTGACAGATTGATTTACCAAGAAAAGCTAAATATGCTGTTTATTTAAATAAAACAAAGAACTGTGACTGCTCAGCAGGCCTGGCAACATGTGTGCAGCAGGAAATACAGTCAATGTTTTGGGTCCAGCGACCCTTCATCAGGACTGGCGGCAGCTAGGGAAAGGTGACATATGAAAAAGAATAGGTGGAGACAGAGCCCAGAGGGAGAGGAAAACTTTTAGGCAGAAAAAGGAATGTATAATGGTATGCCAGGGAAGCAGAAAAGTTGATAATGGGGATCATAGTCGATGAAAATGAGTTGGCTACGCAGAAAACAGCCCATGTCATAATAAGATCTGGGGTGCAGTGGTGGCTAATGGACATTGAAGGTGGTGTTCAGGCCCTAAAATTACTGACACTGTGTCCTGAAGACTGCAGGGTCCCCTTTACTTATTTGCATTCATAAGAATGAGGGGTCATCCTGTTGAAACATACAAGATTCTGAGGAGGTTTGAGTGGTAGATGTTGAGAAGATGTTTTCATGAACTGGGAATTGCAAATTAGGGAATGTAGTTACCAAATAAGGGATCAATCACTGTAAACCGAGATGTGAGGTAATTTCTTTTCCCAGAAGGTAGTGAAAGTCTGGAATTCTCTACCCCGAAAGGAGAGATAGACAGATTTTTTAAAATTTCTACTTTATTGAGCTGGCATGAAAGCAGAATTGAGGCCTAGGACAGGTCAGCCATGATCTGCATGCTTTAATAGCCAAATGTGATACTCCTATTTCAGACGCTCTTTATCTGTCCATAAAAGAACCAAGGCAGAATGGTGAAAAGGGTAATAAAAAGGTACTGAGACTGTTACTGCAAACTGTGGTTTTGAATCTTTGGAAGTAAACTTACCAATCTATAGAGCTCGTCTCCAAGTGATCTGTTATCTCATTACTCTGGTTTGAAATGAATAGAGATCTCAGGATCCTACATAGCCACAGCCTCTTGAACCTATTCCCACGCCACACCGGGATTAGAAAGTTCCGCAAATATCTATCCATTTAATGCTCTCCTTCAGCATTCTTCCTCACAGTGACAGCATTTATAGATGGAGTGTCACAGACAGATCCAGCATTTACTTCTCAAACTCTTTTCTCATCTCGTTTACTGCCAGACTGCTCACTTTGCATCTAATTTTGAATGTTTTGACATTTCCTCCAACTACATTTTGGGAAGACAGAAATCATTGACTTCTAACACTCCAAAATCTCTACAGCCCTCAGTTTCTCATACAGTCCATGCCTCAGAAACAAATCAAAACACAAGTGTTTCCTTAGAAATTTGTTTTTATGTCAAACACTTCCAAAAACGTTTCTGTTGTTACTCGATTTTAATGCTTTAAGATTTCAATGACCCCAGAACCAAAGTGGGGGAAAAAAAGGAGAAAATAAATAAGTGATCAGGCAAGGGTGGAGGGCCAGTAGCAGATGATTACTGTCTAATTTACAGACTTTACAAATAAAACGTTCTTTTGCACTAAGTTTTTTCTCCCCCCCAGACTGGAATCAGGTTTCAATGATTAGCTAATTAGGCCATGTCCACAATGAAAAAACACGACGAATTAAAAGGGCCAAAGAGCTGTTAGTACTCAGTCCAAAATGGACTGCATCAACCCTATGGTTGAGAAGCTTGACTTATAATTCTCAGGTTATTTTGGAGAAAACCTGCAATGCAGAATGCGTAGCTAAAAAAATACCGTTGACTAGCACTCAAGAGACCTGTGAAACAGCATACACTGTTTATGTCCAGACTACGCAAACTATATCTAACTCACAGGACTAGGCAAACTTTGTTAAGTCCATACATGAACCTTTGAGGAAAGTGAAGACTTTAAAGTAAATGCAGCAATTAAGTGATCAAAAATAATTTAATGGATAAATGCAACCAGGCAAACATGAGATTTCATTTTGTTTTTCAAACTCTTACTCTGGTATAGATATTTAAGTCAGCAAGGGAGAGAAAAAAAAATTCTATAAAAATTTTGGAGGAGATTTGCAAAAACCCAGTCACCAGATTGGCAGAATGACATGTTCAAATAAACAAATGCTAAAATAAAATGTAAACAAAGGAAACTTGCATATTCAGAACTGGAAAAAGTTGGCAATTATCATGACCAAAACCTAATAACAGAAAGTTGTGCACAGAGTTGAAAAGTTTACACTAAGCATAGACAGATACTCCAGTTACTAAAAAAGTTTTAAAAGACCTGAAAATAAACAACTTTTTTGCATTATTAACATATTAAAAGAACAGGAGTTGGAAGTTGTAAAACCTGTAAATTTATTTAACATACCTGTTTAGCATTCTCTATATAGGCAGCCATATATTCATATGCAGCAGCCTGAGCATTGACTCTTGTTTCCGTCCCTTCCACAGGGAGAGCAAAACTGTCCATTATGATCATTGTTTCACCATCCACTTTACCCAACATTAAGCCCATCACTTCCAAATTTCCACCTGATCTGGCATGCATCACCATCTTCAAAAGTGCAAGAGCTGAGATTTTGCAGTATTTGAAGTAATGATGACTGGAAAGCACATATTACAATAATTAGAAAAATGTAGCAATTGACCTTGCTGATACAGTCACAAGGCTCTTGCATTCACACTAAAATCTTAGAGATTAAAATATCAATGGATAGAAAACAAAATTTTAATAATGCAATATACATAAAGGTTATCAATATTATTCAGTTAATATATGAAGATAATTGCTAAAATGAAAAATAATAAAAATATAGTTTACTCATTATGTAGATAAACTACATACACCAACTTCTTGCAAATAGCAATTTACAGGGAGACAGTTTTTGGTAGTGCTGGTGAAGGGAAGAACATCAACTACAATTGGGGCAACTCGCTGCTCTTCCTTCTTTATGCTTTTTGGACAGATGGATGGGAAATAAATTAACTTCACACCCATTGCAAAACTCCCTCAGTACTACCATACAAAAATATCTAACAAATATTTTGTATTTTAGTCCACGGATTGGTGGTGAGGTGGGCATAGACAGTGCTGGCTATCAGCAGTCAGCAGTGGCTCAGTGGCAAGCACTCTGGCATCAGAACCAGAAGGAAATGGTCTCACATCACACATTATTCGCAATGCTGTCTTTCAGATTTAGACTCTGTCTACCTTCCCATCAGGCAGGTGTGAAAGATCCTGTGGTAATATACAAGTGCAGGATTTTTTTTCATACTTATCCATCAACCAACATAACCACCTGGTCATTGTGGGCATGACTTTTTATGTGAACTTGTCGTGTGCAAACTGACAGAGTTTCTTGTGTTATAAGCATGATTACACTGTAGAAAGGGCTACATCAATTGTAGCATATTTAGGGAGCGCTGAAGTCATGAATATCATTGAATGAATGCAATTTCTTTCTTACAGTATATCTGACTTATAAATAACTAATTAGGCAAATTGTCAACTTCCAAATTCAAAGTGTGCATATAATTGCTATATGTTGGTTCACCGGTTGACAAAAAAAGTAGCCAATGTAATTTTTGTGCAACTGGAGTGATTTACTTCCTTCGTTACTGAATGATTGTTGATAGTCTGAACTGCTACCAATATATTTACAACCTTGCTTACATAAGAGACAAGTCTAATAAACAGTACTTATGATGTGTTCTCACCAGTACTTAATAAGCATAAGCACCCTAATTTTTTATTCAATTCCCATTTCAATAAATAATACCATATGAACTTTCCTAATTACTTGCTGTGCATGCATACTAGCCTTTCGTGAGTAATACAACGGTCACCGAGCTCTCTCTGAATCTCCGAGTTCTGCAATCTCTAACCATTCAAATGCTCCCTTTTTAAAAAAAATCCTCTTGCCAAAACACAGTGCTGAAGAAAGTCACTGGACTTGTCTTATGCCCTTGTATGTCTTTTATTGACTAATAAGAATAATCAGACATTTACAGAGCTGGTGGCGCAGCAGTAAAGTCAGTCTGGCAGTATCTGTGGACAGAAAACTAAGTGCACGTTTCGAGTCCACACTAACATTGATTCTGTACTTTCTCTGCATTGATGCTGTCACGCCTGTTGAGTTTCTCAGATGTCCAGCATTCGCAGTCACTTGTATTTTGCTAAAGTCAATCTTGCTGGAAAAGTTTAGGACGTATAGTTCTAATATGCTAATACAGAATAAAACAGGGAGGTACTAAAAATTACAAATTGTGTTCATGAGGAAATTACTTTATCCTTTTGTATTAAAGATTTATCCCAAAGCACTTTCTGACGATGTTGTTATTAACAATAACTGACTGGATTGTTACTTTTGGGCATAATTATTTTATAACAAGGGTCGGGCCTACAAAAGGATCTCTGACTGCTCCTCTGATTCTGTCAGGAGTAACAGACTTACTCTTTAGTCCAGGGTTTCGCCGCGAGGATTTCCTGCTGTTGCTTTTTGTCGTATTTGTAGATTTCATCGATGCTCTGAACTTCCTGCATGTTATTCGCCAGTTCCCAAGTCTTCTGCGCGACGTTACCACTCGCACCAGCCATCTTCTCCCCTTCACCTGCCTCCTCCTCCTCACCGGTTTGAAGGTTCACCTCCAAATACCAACCGAACCGTCAACGGCCCAGGCGCACGCGCAGGCCCAGGCCCCCTCCAAGCGGCGACAGCTCCGGCCCGGCACCACTCACCACGCTGCCCCCGGGGACAGGGGGGCGGAGGGTGCAGATCAGACCAAATAACCCAAGCGAGTTAAATTAAAAATGTCGTTTAGGGTAGATTGCCAACGCGTTGTGTTCCGACTTTCGTTTGTTCGCCGAATTTAACGGCAGGTTAAGATCAACGGGGCGCCTGCCACTAAGGTCTCCCGAGCTGTCAGCGAGTGCGCCGCCCTCTGGCGGAGGAGAGTGGAATAACCGACTGGAAATGTGACTGTGACGATCTGCTCATATTATGATGAACGCGAGGAACTCGCACCAGGACGACAGTAGCTCATATTAACTTCACTCAGAGGGTCGGTGAATCTGTGGAATTCACCAGCCTGGGGTGCGATGGATGCCGCATGTTGAATAAATTTAAGGAGGACATAGACAATTTTTTAATTAGTAAGTAAGGAAGAGTTACGGGCAGCAGGCTGTAAAGGGAGTTGGAGGCCATGATGAGTATGAAATGGCAGGGCAGTCGTGAGGACCTCAACGGCGCTGTCCTGTTCTTATGTACTTATAATTAGGATATTACTGTTTCTTTTGATTTAAATTGGAGACCACCAAAACAGAAGGGTAGAAAATACCTTCAGAGCATAAGTTATATTAAAATATCATTAGAACATAGCAAATCACCAGTAGCATTCCAATCCTTCTGGTTCACAAATGCCCTTTAGGGCTAGAAATCTGTCATTCTTATCTGGGTCTGGCCAATATATAAGTCAAACCAACACAACTGACTCATAAAAACGGAAAGAACAGCACATGTTGTAAATCAGGAACAAAAGCAGTTTCAGGAAGAACTGTAGGTCTGGCAGCATCTGTGAAGAAAAATCAAGAGTTAACTTTTTGAGTCCACTGAACCTTCCTCAGATATGACTGACTCATATGTGCTCTCTGAAATGGCCTTGCAAGACAGTTGGTTGTATCAAACTGCTACAAAGTCAAAAGAAAAGAATGAAACTAGGGATGCAGGGACCATGAGCAACAATGCAAGTCCAGCCTTGTTGAATCTGCAAACACCTTACTGACGTGAGGACGTGTGCCAAAATTGCTGGTACAGCAAAAACCTGACGTAGTCATGCTCATGAAATCAAACCTTACAGACAATATTCCAGACACAACCACCACCACCATACTTGAGTTATTTCCTATCATACTGGAAGGTCAGACTCACTAGAGGAGGCAGCGTGGATTTATAAAATCCAGGGAGAGTCCCCCTGGATATTCTCATCATTGACTCACGGTCCCACGAAGTCTCATGGTATCAGATAAAACATGGACCAGAAAAGGCTTTTGCTGATTACCACCTACCATCTCTCCTTTGGCTGATGAATCAAAACTCTGCCACATTGGAGAGATAGTGGGAACTGCAGATGCTGGAGAATCCAAGATAACAAACCTAAGGCCAGAAATGTCAGCTTTTGTGCTCCTGAGATGCTGCTTGGCCTGCTGTATTCATCCAGCTTCACACTTTGTTATCTGCCACATTGGACACCATTTAGAGGAAGCACGGAGGTGGCAAGGATACATTACTTTCCATCCATCATAAGGTCATAAAGAAGATATGTGCTAATGATTGCACAATGTTCACTACCATTTGTGGTTCCTCAGATACTGACACAGCCAGTGTACGATTTTATGTTTTTCATATCTGACACATTCACACTTGTGTTGATTAGTGGCAAGTAACATTTGCACCACACAATTTCCAGGCAATGACCATCTTCAACTAGAGAGAATCCAATCATCACATTCAATGGTATTACCACCATTAACCAACCACCTTATGGCTACCATAAACCAGAAACTGAACTGGACCGGCCATATAAGCATTATGTTTACTAGAGCCAGTCAGCGACTAGGAATTCTGTCACGACTAACTTGCGTCCAGTTCTCCAAAACCTGTCCAGCACTGAATGTACTCTAGCTGAGGACTTGCATCTGGTTCAATGAAGGCTTTTTAGATTAGATTAGATTCCCTGCAGAGTGGAAACAGGCCCTTCGGCCCAACAAGTCCACACTGCCCCTTGAAGCATCCCACCCAGACCCATTCCCCTATTAACCCACACACTCCTGAACACTATGGGCATTTAGCATGGCCAATCCACCTAGCCTGCACATCTTTGGACTGTAGGAGGAAACCGGAGCACCCAGAGGAAACCCACGCAGACATGGGGAGAATGTGCAAACTCCACACAGACAGTTGCCCGAGGCTGGAATTGAACCCGGGTCCCTGGTGCTGTGAGGCTGCAGTACTAACCACTGAGCCACCGTGCGCCCAAGATGGAATGTCAAAAGCAGCGCCAGGCATACCTAAAAAGGAAATGTCAGCCTGGTGAAGCCCAACACAAGAGTACCTACATACCAAGCAGCAGAAGAAGCATGCAATAGTCAGGGCTAAATGATTGTACAACCAATGGATCAGCTTTTAGCCCTTTGGTCATGCTATATCCAGTTTTGAATGGTGGTGGACAATTAAACAAATATTCCCGGCTCTACATCTGTTCAAAAGGAGCATCCATCTTTAGCCAAAAATGCTAAGTGAATGATCTATCCTGGTGTTATAGTTACCAGAATTTAAGCAATTAAATTTATTCTAGTAATATCAAGAAGTGGCTGACGATGCTAGATACTGCCAAAACTATGAGCCCTAACAATATTCTGGCAATCATAGTGAAGACTTGTGCTCTAGAGCTAGCTGGCACATAGCCTAACTGTTGCAAAATACTGGCCTCTACTTGATAATGTGGAAAAATGCTCAGGTATGTCCTGTTCACAAAAACAGAGGTCAGATCCAACATAGACACTTACTGCTCTTTTAGTTTACTCTCTATCATCAGCAAAGTGAAGGGAGGAGTCATGAAAGAGGCCACCATACTGCACTTCTAAATGAATAGTCTGCTCAGCATGGGTTTCAACAGGGTTACTGAGTCCCTGCATCCTATGTCCAAAATGGGCAAAAGAGCTAAATATCAGAGACCACAGTAACTGCCCTTGATACCAAGGCATCTTTGTTCTGAGTGTGGCAACATGGAGCCAAGGTGGTGGGAATCATAACTAGCACGACGACAGAATTTTATGGTTGTTAAAGGTCAATCATCTCAGTTCTGGGTTATCACTGCAGAAATTCCTCAGGGTAGTGGCTTATGCTCAGCCACCTTTGGCTGCTTTACCAATTGCCTTCTGCAAATCATAAAGTCAGTCGGAAGATGTTTGCCCATGATTGCGCAATGTTCAGCGCCACTCGCAGCTCCTCAGATATTGATGCAACCAATGAATTTTGAGTTCTTGGTATTTGAGACATTAAGGCTTGAGTAAGTAGCAAATAATAGTTGCACAAGTGTCAGGCAATACAATCTCCAAAAAGAGAAAATGTGTTGCTCAACATTCGTTAGCATTACCATCGCTGAATCCATTGCTATCAACAATCTAGGGGTTACCATAAACCAGAAATTGAATTGAACCAGACTTCAAAACCAGGTCAGAGAGTAACTCACCTCCTAACTCCCCAAAGCCTGTCCAGCATGTACAAAGCACAATTGTAAAGAATAATGGAATAATCACCTGTTGCCTGAATGGGTGCAGCTGCAACAAGTCTCCAGAAGTTTGAGACTATCCTGGACAATGCAACCCTCTTGATTGACATTCCATCCACCATGTTCAATATTCATTCCATCACTACCAATGTAGTAGCAGCAATGTGCATCATCGAGAAGATATACTCCTGTAACTTGTAAAGGCTCCTTTTGACAGTACTTTCCATATCCACAATTTATCCAGAAGGATAAGGGCAGCAGATGCATGGGGACCACCACATGCAAGTTCCACTCCAAGCCACACATTATCCTGGCTTAGAACTGTGTAAACATTTCTTAATTGCCATGGGTCAGAATTCTGAAAGTCCCTTTATAACAGCGCTATGGGAATTCCTACATCGCAAGGTCCACTGTAATTCAAATCAGCAGCACACTATCACTTTTCTAGAACAGGTAAGGATGCATAGTGCTGATGAAGGGTCACTGGATCTGAAACATTAAGTCTATTTTTCTCTCAACAGATGTTGCTAGACCTGCTGAGTTTCTCTAGCACTGTTGATTTTTGTTTAAGATTTCCAGCATCTGCAGTTCTTTATGTTTATTTGAGTTGAGCTGAGAAGCTTCTCTCCTTCAGCAGACTGGACACCAACTTTGTGCAAAACAATGTTAACACAGAAACTAGACCATTGGTAATTATAAAACTCAGGTAAGTGATGTCCAGCAGACAAGCCCATCAATTAACTGAAACCATGTCACGTCCAATAAATGCGTAAATTTAAAAAAGATTCTAGTGCAACCTCTATTTTTAGAAAAAGTTAACAATCCAGGCAACCACAGAACTTCAAACAAGTCAATTTTTCACAATCCTCTAATAATCAAGTCCTCAAAAAATATTAAATGTGAAATCTTTGTAACCATAGTCATATTGGCATTTTCTGTTTAATAATGCAAATGTCATGTACAATGTAATAAAAGTGGACCATCAATATTCAGCTTCTATCATCTAATTACCATACCTCACATTGATTAAAAACAGTTTTTAAAAGGGCAAAAATGAATCTAAAATGGCTGTTGTGTCATCTAATCACAGACTAAAGCAAAGAAAACCATATGAAATAGACGTTCCACGGCTGCATTAAAATGGCCACGTTATCTTCAGACTGAAACCAGTTAACTGAGTTAAGGTCAATAAAAAATGAATTTTCTGTTTAATCCATGCTTGTATGATAAGTTGCACATATTGTACCTGAAAGGACTGTGTGAAATTTTGAAGGACAAGGGACCAGAGTCAGGAATATACATAAGGATTATACCAGCAGCTGTTTTGAGCAGCAAGGCATGGATAAAAAGAACTACAATTTGATAACATGAAGAACCCAAAAGCCTCTCTCGATATTTTTCTCTCAGCCTCAAAAATGATGCTCAGTAAAAAAGCATTTTACGAAAACAATCATTCATCATGAGTTCAAGAATATCTATAAACTTCACAACTGCTGAATAAATAAGACCACAGCGAGTCTGTAGAACTAGGTGTAGTTTTAAAGCAAGCTGCCAAAATTGTGAATTGCATAAAATCATGTTTGTTTGCTATTTTGTATACAGAGATTGGGGCTGAGTAACTGAGCATCAGATACATGCTGAGGCGCAATGCTTAACATGAGGGACAGTGCTTTTTCATGTTTATGAGCTCTGGAAAGACTGCAGTGTTTTAAACAATGTGTGAACTGTTTTACAGAGAATTCCCATCTGGTGATGGGTTAAAGTGACACATCTCACAGATATTTTCAGAATACTAAAATGCAGGGGAAGAACAAGATATTCCTGACCATCACAAATAAATGTCAAGGTTTCAGGTCAACACTGGACCTTTGGCAATAGACAGTAGTGGGCTTTCACCAGGCCTTTCCATTAGCTTTGCTAGCAGAAGATGCAGCTATCAAGACACACAGTCTTATGTTCAAGCATCTCAATATTTGTGAGAGAAGCTTGAATTTCACTTCTCCTCTATAAATGTGGAAGACATGGATATGTATGCCATTTAATTTACTTTCTTCTGATTCATCACAAAAGCTGACATTAAAAGAGAAACCGGAATATGCAGAGCTATGGGTAGATCGTATAATGAAGGTGAGGTTTGGATGGCTGTCTTTGTATGCATATTGTACATGAATATCTGTGTGGATATTTCCCTGTGTATGTGTGAGTTTCCTCTGGCTGCTCCAGTTTCCTCACACAGTCCACGATGTGCAGCTTAGATGGACTGGCTATGCTGAATTGCGCATAGTGTCCAGGGATATGCAGACTAGTTGGATTAGCCATGGGAAATGCAGGGTTACAGGGATACGGGAGGGAGTTTGTCTGGATGAGAAGTTCTTCGATTTGATGGACTGGATAGCCTCCTTCCACACTTTCGGGATTCTATAACCTATGACCATGCTGTTGCTGTACCTTTGGTGTTACCAACAAAATTCATCTGAGAAATAGCACTTTCAACCCTGGACTATGTAAAAATCAACAAACTTGACTGTGATCCCAATTTGTGTGTCTTCTGGTGTTCAATTCTGCCTTGGATCAAAAGGTTCTGCACACATTGGAAGGCTCAGGCTTCTCATGAAATGGGTAAATTGCAATTTACTCTACTTTGTCTTTTGCTCTGATCCATTGAACTTTGCAGAACATTGAACAGTACAGGCCTGTCGGCCCATGATGTTGAATCAACCTATAATCCTATTATAAGATCAAACTACCCTGCATACCCTGCATTTTGCTATCATTCTATCCAGGAGTCACTTAAATGTCCCTATTGTATCTGACTCCACTACCGCTGCTGGCAGCGCATTTCACGCGCCCACCATTCTCTGTATAAAGAACCTACCTCTGACATCTCCCTTGTACCTTCCTCTGATCACCTTAAAATTACTCCCCCTCATAATAGTCACTTCCACCCTGGGAAAAAGTTTCTGCCTATGCACTTTATTTATGTGTCTCATCATCTTGTACACCTCTATCAAGTCTCCTCTCATCCTTCGCCGCTCCAATGAGAAAAGCCCTAGCTCCCTTAACGTTTCCTCTTAAGACCTGCCCTCTAGTCCAGGCAGCATCCTGGTAAATCTCCTCTGCACCCACTCTAAAGCTTCCGCATAATTCCTATAATGAGGTGGCCAGAACTGAGTACAATATTCCATGTGTGGCCTAACCAGAGTTTTACAGAGCTGCAGCATAACCTCGTGGCTCTTAAACTCAATTCCCCTGCCAATGAAAGCCAACACAGCATATGCCTTCCTTACAACCCTATCAACTTCAGTAGCAACTTTGAGGGATCTGTGGACGTACATCCTAAGCTCGCTCTGTTCCTCCACACTGCCAAGAATCTTGCCAATAACCCTGTATTTTGCATTCAAATTCAACCATCCAAAATGAATCACTTCACATTTTTCTGTGTTGAATTCCATTTGTCACTTCTTTGCCCAGCTCTGCATCCTGTCAATATCCCGTTGCAATCTACAACAACCCTCTACACTATCCACAACTGCACCAACCTTCGTGTCTTTGGCAAACTTCCCAACCCACCCTTCCACCTCCTCATCCAAGTCATTTATAAGAATCACAAAGAGCAGAGGTCCCAGAACAGATCCCTACAGAACACAACTGGTCACCAAGCTCCAGGCTGAATACTTTCCATCTACTACCACCCTCTGTCTTCTATTGGACAGCCAAATGTCCCAGAATCCCATGCTTCCTTACTTTCTGGATGAACCTACCATGGGGAACCTTATGAAATGCCTTGCTAAAATCCATATATGCCACATCCACTACTCTACCTTCATCAATGTGTTTTGTCACATCCTCAAAGAATTCAATAAGGCTTGTGAGACATGATCTACCCCTCACAAAACCATGCTGACTATTTCTAATCAAACTGTGCTTTTACAAATAATCATAAATACTATCTCTCATAATCCTCTCCAAATAATTTGTCCACCACGTAAGTAAGACTGAGTGGTCTGTGATTCCCCAGACTAACCCTATTCCCTTTCTTGAACAAGGGAATAACTTTTCCCACCCTTCAATCATCCGGTACGACTCCTGTGGATAGTGAGGATACAAAGATCATCGCCAAAGGTGCAGCAATCTCCTCCCTCACTTTCTGTATCAACCTTGGGTATATCCTGTCTGGCCAGGGGACTTACCTATCATCATGTGTTTCAAACCTTCTAACACATCCTCCTTCTTAAAGTCAACTTGTTCAAGCATATCAGCTAGTTTCACACTGTCCTCACAAATGTCAAGGTCCCTCTCACTGGTGAACACTGAAGCAAAGTATTCATTGACAACCTCACTTACCTCCTCTGACTCTGTGCACAAGTTCCTTCCACTATCCCTGATTAGCCCTACCCTCACTGTCGCCATCCTCTTGTTCCTCACATAAGTATTGAACGCCCTGGGGTTTTCCTTAATCCTACCCAGCGAGGCATTTTCATACGTCCTTCTAGCTCTCCTAAATCCATTTTTCAGTTCCTTCTTGGCTACCTTGTAGCCCTCTAGAGCCCTGTCCTATCCTTGCTTCCTCAACCTTAAGTAAGCTTCCTCTTCCTCTTGACTAGATGTCCCACATGTCTTGTCATCCAAGGTTCCTTCACCTTATCATTCCTTTTTTGGCCTCAGCGGGACATACCTATCCAGTACTCCTTGCAAGTGGTCCCAAAACAATCTCTACATTTCTGTTGTGCATTTCCCTGAGAACCTCTGAGAACGTTTATGCCGTGCAGTTCTTGCCTAATAGCATTGTCATTCCCCCTCCCCCAATTAAAAACTTTCACATACTGTCTGCTCCTATCCCTCTCCGTGACTATAGTAAAGGCCAGGGAGCTGTGACCCATATCATTGAAATGCTCTCCCACTGAGATATCTGCCACCTGGCCTGGCTCGTTGTCAAGCACTAAGACAAATATGGCCACCTGTCTAGTCGACCTATCTACATATTAAGTCAGAAATTCTTCCTGGACACACCCTGACAAAATCTGTTCCATCTAAACTATTCACACTTAAGAGGTTCCAGTCTATATTCGGAAAGTTCAGGTCATCCATGATAACAACCCTATTACTTATGCAAATTTCCAAAATCTGCTTCCCAATCTGTTCCTCAGTGTCTCTGTTGCTATTGGCGGGGGGGGGGGGGGGGGGGGGGGGGGGGGTCTATAGAAAACTCCCAGTAAAGTGATTGCTCCTTTCCTGTTTCTGACTTACACCCATTCTGACTCAGTAGACAAACCCTCCTCGATGACCTCCCTTTCTGCAGCTGTGATACCATCCCTAATTAGCAATGCCATTCCCTCACCTCTTTTACCTCCCTCCCCATTTCTATTGTAACATCTAAATCCCAGAACACCCAACAACCATTCCTGTCCCATGTTATCCAAGTCTCTGTAATGGCCACAACATTGTAGTTCCAAGTACTGATCTATGTTCTATGTTCGTCACCCTTATTCCTGACACTTCTTGCATTAAAACAGACACGCTTCAACCCGTTGCACTGACTGCAACTTTGCCCTGTCAATTGAATCAGTTCAATTGTTTTGTAAAGATAACAGTTTAAAAAATATTGTTGACACAATGAAATGTCATCTGCAGAATTCAAAACCAAGTGCAGGGTGTGGAACAGATTTTGGGCCATAACTAGTTAAAAATAGTTGAGTTGAGCAGATTCTTAAAATGTCTCTGTACTTGTAGTCAAAGAAGGTACATTTTTACCGGTGCAGTGGATTTGAAATATTAATGCATTTGATCCTTCAGCATGCACTATGTTGCACTCCTCTCTAGTAAGGCTGTAGCCATAGTATATGTGACGTTTATGAGCAATCAATTCAGCTTGAAAAAAGTGGGCATGCTGCTGACCTCATTGAAGTGTGCTGTGTGACTGAAAAGGCCAGGAACAAATGAGCTGTACATTTGGGACTCAGGAGTTTCTCACAACTCAAGGATTCTAAGAACCTTAAAGTGCAATTGCCTTCATCTTTATATCTGTACTAGATATCCCTCCTTCCTCCACCAACTTCCTTTTCAACATATCAGTCCTGTTTTTGTATTTTTGTGCGTTTGATGTCTATCTTTTTCAGAATTGGTAGGTAATCAAATTTCTTTCTTTAGTTTTGATTGAAATGCAATGGTTGTGCGCTGAAAAATTTTGTTCCAATCAATTTTAAAAGAGGCGAGCCAATTTCCCTTCCTCATCTAGTCATAGAAAATGTCACAAAATACACAAGAACTGTCTAAAATTATTTTATCTCCAGTTTCTTACAAATAATTATAAACTTAGGCTCATAAAAATTGTTGCAGGTAAAACACAGGACAATTGTTTTGCCACAGTATGGAAAAACAACAATGTACATTTATACTTGTGCGCTCCACACTCCCCTCCAAATCCACAACACCTGGCACCTTCCCCTGCAACCGCAGGAAATGCTACACTTGCCCCCACACCTCCTCCCTCACCCCCATCCCAGGCCCCAAGATGACTTTTCACATCAAGCAGATGTTCACCTGCACACCTGCCAATGTGGTATACTGCATCCACTGTACCCGGTGCGGCTTCCTCTACATTGGGGAAACCAAGCGGAGGCTTGGGGACCGCTTTGCAGAACACCTCCGCTCAGTTCGCAAAAAACAACTGCACCTCCCAGTCGCAAACCATTTCCACTCCCCCTCCCATTCTTTTGATGACATGTCCATCATGGGCCTCCTGCACTGCCACAATGATGCCACCCGAAGGTTGCAGGAACAGCAACTCATATTCCGCCTGGGAACCCTGCAGCCATATGGTATCAATGTGGACTTCACCAGTTTCAAAATCTCCCCTTCCCCTACTGCATCCCTCAACCAGCCCAGTTCTTCCCCTCCCCCCACTGCACCACACAACCAGCCCAGCTCTTCCCCCCCACCCACTGCATCCCAAAACCAGTCCAACCTGTCTCTGTCTCCCTAACCGGTTCTTCCTCTCACCCATCCCTTCCTCCCACCCCAAGCCGCACCCCCCGCTACCTACTAACCTCATCCCACCTCCTTGACCTGTCCGTCTTCCCTGGACTGACCTATCCCCTCCCTACCTCCCCACCTACACTCTCTCCACCTATCTTCTTTACTCTCCATCTTCGGTCCGCCTCCCCCTCTCTCCCTATTTATTCCAGTTCCCTCCCCCCATCCCCCTCTCTGATGAAGGGTCTTGGCCCGAAACGTCAGCTTTTGTGCTCCTGAGATGCTGCTTGGCCTGCTGTGTTCATCCAGCCTCACATTTTATTATCTATTAAGCAGAGGCTTGGGGACTGCTTTGCAGAACACCTACGCTGGGTTCGCAATAAACAACTGCACCTCCCAGTCGCGAACCATTTTAACTCCCTCTTGACATGTCCATCCTGGGCCTCCTGCAGTGCCATGATGATGCCACCCGAAGGTTGCAGGAACAGCAACTCATATTCCGCTTGGGAACCCTGCCGCCCAGTGGTATCAATGTGGACTTCACAAGCTTCAAAATTTTCCTTCACCCCGCTGCATCCCAAAACCAGCCCAGTTCTTCCCCGCCTCCCTAACCTGTTCTTCCTCCCACCTATCCCCTCCTCCCACCTCAAATCGCACCTCAATTTCCTACCTACTAATCTCATCCCGCCCCCTTGGCCTGTCCGTCCTCCCTGTACTGACCTATCCCCTCCCTACCTCCCCACCTATAATCTCCTCTTCACCTATCTTCTCCTGTATCCATCTTCGGTCTGCCTCCCCCCCTCTCTATTTATTTCAGAATCCTCTTCCCATCCTCCTTTTCTGATGAAGGGTCGAGGCCCGAAACATCGGCTTTTGCACTCCTGGGATGCTGCTTGGCCTGCTGTGTTCATCCAGCTCCACACTTTGTTATTAATGAACATTTATATTCCAGTTTAACAGTAAAATATTCCAATGCACTTCGCAGATACATTAGCAAAGAAAGTTTGAGCCACGTGGACAGATAGTGGGGATGAATCTTACTAGAAATCAGCCACATGTCACTTTTGGCAGGTTTCATGGAGGATTTCTCTCCATGATCCATGATGACTTTTCTTCTGCTACATTCCCAAACTCACCTCATGCGCCAATGGCTTCTTGCTCATCTTATGCTGTCATTTGCCACAGGCTGACATAATGGCCAGCGCCAGGGCCTTCACTCCTGGATTAAATGCCAACTTTAAAGCCCACCTGTGCACTTGGTCAAATACTAACAGTCTTCAGCTGCTCTGCACAGATCATTAACTTTCCCCAGACAAGTCAGTCAGGAGAAGTGGTATTTCACTTTGTCAAAAGGGACTGTTTGCCTTTATTTCAAGGGAGTTGAGTATAAAAATGGGGAGATCTTCTAGAATTATGCATGGCACGAGTCTAACCACACCCGGCTGTGGAGAGTTTTAGTTCTCTAGTTTACAGTGATGTACTGTCATTGGGTATGTTCAGCGACTGTTCACAGTCTTAATTCTGGCTGTGGAGGGATTTTCTGTTGGGGAAGAGTTGTGCTCATTGCAGTTTGGTGGAATGAGGGAATCTTATTGGGACGTATGGGATTCTTAGGGGGATTGTTTCCCCCATGTTTAGAGTGTCTAAAACCTGAGGACTTAATCTCAGTGCAGAGTAAGTCACCCAGTTAAAACAGAGATGAGGAGGAATTTCTTCTCTTGGAGCGTAGTGAATTGTAGAATTCTTTACTACACAGAGTTGTAAAAGCTGGGTCATTATTCTAAGCTGATATAGATGGATTTTTAATCAGTAAGGGCATTAAGAGAAATGTGGATAAGGCAGGACAGTGTAGTTTGAGGACGATCAGATTAGCCATAATCTCATTGAATGGTGGTGCAGAATCAACTGACTGAATGGTTTATTCCTGCTCCTTTGTCTTATGGTCTATTTCCCAGGTCTGTTGCCTTTGATTGAAAGACTGTCTTTAAGAAAAATGTCATTGTTTTTGCGCTTTATTCTCTGTACAGATTTTATTACATAATGCTCATGGTCTTGTATTTAATGGTGGAAGAATTCTGGTGTCTAATGAAATAAATTTGTTCTCTGCTTGTATACTTGTTGCTTGTTTTTGATTTTAAACTGGTTGAACTTGTGCTTGAGCTTTTCTTCGGGCTTGGGATCTGGGAATATCATGGTATTCAAACACCTTGAATTTCATAATCCAATAATGGAATTAATATTTCTAAATTATAATTAAATCTTAAAAAGTAAATGTTATTATCAAGAGTATAAAGTGTGAAGCTGGATGAACACAGCAGGCCAAGCAGCATCTCAGGAGCACAAAAGCTGACGTTTCGGGCCTAGACCCTTCATCAGATGATGAAAGGTTCTAGGCCCGAAACGTCAGCTTTTGTGCTCCTGAGATGCTGCTTGGCCTGCTGTGTTCATTCAGCTCCACACTTTGTTATCTTGGATTCTCCAGCATCTGCAGTTCCCATTATCTCTTATTATCAAGAGGGCTTGTTTCAATTGAATATTGTGCATCAGAATTCATATTTTAAAAAAATTGAAGTACATTTTAACTTGAAGATGCTAGGATAGACTTGATTAAAATTTACTTGTGAAAGGTACTAAGCACTTTTTTTAAAATCAAAGATTAGCTTCAGTCTTAAAGTTACTTTTTCTAGAGTATCTGGTAAAAATTTAATTTGAACTCTCAAAATTGCTCTAAGTGGGCTAGAATTAATGTTGGGCGAAGGACAGGGCCCTCAGTGGGAATATATGTAACTTCTAACAATCATAATCGAGCTACACGTGGACCTGACCAGTAATCCTAAATTAGTTGTCACTGTAATACATCGCACAAGTGGGATTGATTGTAAAATATTGTCCAATCACAGAATCACACCTAATGTTGGACACTCTGGAATTTTGCAGGCAAGGTCTGGTTGAGAATGGTCAATACTTCACCTATTGTAAGCCATAAAAGGGACATGCTGTTTGATATGATCCACTGTTTGTTGAGATTTACAGCTATATACAATAACACGTAGGGACTGAAATTCATATACCACATGACTAACTTGTACTAAGGAAAAACAGGTTTTTGGTTAATATCTGCTTCCTCCTATAAACTATAAAAACCGTTGTTTTATACAGTTTAACTTAAAAATACAACATCTTGTTGACTGTTTCTCCAAGTGAAGAAACATTTTAATCTTGGACAGTCCCTTGGCACTGCGGATGACTTTCTTCCATTCTGGTTCAATTAGTTTTGAAGTGGCCCATAAGTTTAACTTGTGATCTCGAGGTATAAAATCCTAAAGAACAGCGGATGCTGTAAACCAGGAACAAAAACAAAGTTTCTGGAAAAGCTCAGCAGGTCTGACAGCATCTGTGAAGGCAAAAAACAGAGTTAACGTTTCGGGTTCGGAGGAAGGTGCTGCCGGATGCCGCCAGACCTGCTGAGCTTTTCCAGCAACTTATTTTTGAACTCTATTTATCTCTCTACAGATGTTGCCCGACCTGCTGAGTTTCTCCAGCATTTTCTGTTTTTGTTTCAGATCTCCAGCACCCGCAGTTGCTTGTTTCAATTAAAAAGCCAACAGTTGGGGAGAAAAATGAACTAACGGTGACAGCCGAAAACAGACATAAAATTCGAACAAAATAAACATTAAAAATTCTGAAATTAAAAAGAAGTGACGAGACATGAAAATAAATGGAATGTGATTGAACAGAAGCAAAATCAAACGGAAAGTCTGAATCTTTAAGCAGCAAGTTCTTCCGCAGTGATCATACGGCCCCAGGGGGAAGCACACGCATACACGGAGGCGGGTGTCACTAAGGTTCACTCTTGGCTCTCCGATTGCCAAAGTTCCTCTTAGGCAGAAAGAAGCCTGGTTGCTGCTGGGGTGGCCGCAATGCATGAAGGTCCTGAGGAGGAATCGATGAACCGTTGGTACGGCAGGCTCTCGTGCAGCTGGGTTTAAATCTTTACTCCGAGGTGTGAACGACGACTGAGTGTGTAAGCCAATTTAGCTCCTCTTTACGCGTTGATATTCTGCTGACAACCCGAGAGGAGGACCTGGTACTGTTTCCTCAACTTGTCCGTCCCATGGTTTCCCAATATTTGCCATTTCTGGCCACCCCCGGATTCACCGAGTTGTTGTCGACTGATCGGCAGTCGTAGCAAGCACGGATCCTTCGTGCTGCGGTTGGTGTTGCGAGGCGACGGGCGCCGTGATGCGCGTTTCACGTCGTCTTGACAACTGCGAGATTGCACGTTTGTGTTTCGTTTCGTCTGCAGCTGAAAATACTTTTCCGTTGGGTTAAGTACGTTTTGTGGTAATCTCCTGCGCAGAGACTGCCTGCCATTTGGGTGCGAACGTTTTCAGTACAGATTAAGTTTGTGTACTAAAGTAACTTGACAACGAACGCGCCGTTATGTGGAGGCACGTTGTTTTCCACTCCTCCCCTTCTTCTTTCATTGATGCAAAATAAGTTAATTTTGTCTGAAGATGGTCAGGTTTGCCTTTTATAATAGGGCTTTATGGAAAATAATACGAAGTTGGCAGAAAGAGGTGGTGATGTGCGCGGAACACAATAATTAAATGTGGTAGGGGAAAATGGATTGCGTTATGGATTGAATTTAGGGAAAATTTTACATGAGGGAAAAACAGTTTCTTTGTGTCGAGAGAGCAGTCGAGTTGAAGAGTTTGGCATTATTGTGTTTGGAGGTTCTGCTTCTAGTAACCTGAAGTAGGGTTGAGATGCATGTAAGATCGCAGTTGGCGAATGAACGAAGTGAAACAAACAAAAATAGAAGTTGTTGGAGAAATTTAGCAGCATTAGTATCAGAACGTTTAGAGTCCTGTGATACAATTTTCCTGGACTAGATTTCAGGTATATTGTTTTAGAGAGCAGGTAGAGGTATTGACGTATCGGCGGCGAATGGTACATCCAAACCGACGTTGGGATAGGGTCAGGCCATTCACCACCTTGAGCCACTTAAGTCAGTCACAGTTAAACTGTATCTCATTCACCCGCCTTAGTTGCATATTCCTTGAGACACTTAACTGATAACTATGCAGTCTTCATAGCTCAAAAGCATGCAGAATCCTCAATCGAGTGGTACAGTGAGTTGCAGATGCTAGAGGGCTACTGCAAGTCAGCAAGATCAGGAATTGATGTTCAAGCTGAATTCGGTGGAGGGCAGGTTAGAGAGTAGTTGCGCTTTGGATGAGTTGGAATTTTTTGGACCATGGCAAGTTTGCAAGAATGATGCTAGAAATAATGACTCCTGAGGTGAGGAGGCATAGGTGAAGGTTTTGATATTAGTGCACTAGAGGTATTTCATTGGTGGACAGTTGGTGGAGGAACAGTGTTGGTCATAAATATGAGTGACTAGTGACAGATAAGATAAAGAAAGTATCAAATATGAAATGTGCAAAATTATTCCTGTTTAAGCTCACTTTCCCAGCCTTATGACTTATACCAGTTTATTTCTTAGCTAATCATCACTTGCTTATCTGCTAAACCTAGTGATAAAACTACTGGATTGTTCAAATCAGAAGTCGATTCACATCAGTTTTACGGATTTTTTTCTGCAAATCTGTTTCAAGGTCTATGTTGCTTTCATAGTGGTGTGAAAACTAGAAATAAGATCTTGAATGGAAATCACTTATAACTCTCCAAGTCCTGCATAAGATGCATTATTTTCCATCAGGAATGCATTATATTGTAATAAAAACAGTAAATGCAGTAAAACAGAGCTCAGGTAATACTATAGATTGAGAATGATAGTCATTATTTTGGGTTTGACTCATTGTAATCACCTGAAGACAAGGATTTTAGTCCAATTTGAGAGATTTAGCCATATTCTTGCAGCTGAGGGAGCATTGGCTTCTCCTCTCTCTTCTCACTACCACCAATGTTCTCCAAGGATTTTTTTCATTCATTGAATGTGGATATCACCGGCCCGGCCAGTATCAAATCTAATCTAATCTAATCTAGCCTGTCCCTAGTTGCCCAGAGTGCAGCTAAAACTTAGTCACATTGTTGTGGGTCTGGCTGTGCATCTATCTTTAGCTTCTCCTTTTCCTTCTTTTCATCCAACTGCAATTCTTAGATAGCATTAGTTTCTACATATATACTGGTGACCCCCAACTTTACCTAGTCACACTTCGGAGTCATCCGCTTTTCTTAAAATGCCAAACTACTTGTCCAGCATCTAGTGCTGGATGAGAAACAATTTCTTCCAATTAATTGTCTTAGTTTCCTAAGCAAAAAAACCTGCAGCCGCTGGAAATTTGAAATCTGAAACAAAAAGAGAAATTGCTGCAGAAACTCTGCAGGTTTGGCAACATCAGTAGAGAGGAAGTGTTTTGGGTCCTGTGACTCTTCTTCAGAACCACTTCAGCAATTTCTGTTTTTGTTTCAGATGCCTTTGTTCCATGTAAGGTATGTGGCTGTGCTACACCTGAAATTTGCCATACAGACAGTACGTAAGTTGACAGCATTGTTGCATTAAAACAAATTAAATGGATGTGCACTTAATACAATTCCCACACAATAAAAATAAATTACAGGAAACTTTGGCCCTTGACACAAACCTCATTCCCAAGTTACTAGCTCAATCTTTCTGCCTCCTAACTATCTGAGGTTGAATTATATTTGACCATGAGGTAAGAATTTCTGACTGCACCAGCATGATCACTAAGATCATCTATTTCCATCTCTGTAACACTATTCAATTCCACTTGCCCCAGCTTCTCTGTTGCTGAAATCCTCATTCATGCCTTTGTTGCTTACAAATTTGATCCCTGTGGCATTCCACTGGTTTTTGTTTAGATTTCAAATCTCTGTCACGTTCCTCTAGTTTGAATGTGCAAAATGAAAATGGCCAATTTGTCCCTACTGTTGACTTTAAGGGGGTGAGCGAGATGGGAAGGGACCCTTGCAGTCACAGTAACCTAACATAGGCAGTTGATGATTTGTAGTTTCTGGTAGTTTGAGAAATAGCAGTTTAGAAATGATACAGTAGTTAATTAGGCTAAGAAAGGAAATGTATGACTGGTGACAGATGAAAATGCTTCACTGATCTACACTGTTTTGTACAATAGAGAAGTGGGGGACAGTGGGCCCCCATATCCCAGATGTCTTGCAATCTTTTGTGGCAGTCTCTGACAGCTGTCTTTGTTCTTCATTTGGCCTGACGGAGAGGAATGCCTGATATTTCCTTGAAGTTGATTCATTTCCCTTACTCTTTCTTGTACCCCTCTCTCCCCACCTGTCCCTATTGATGTACTTTATCTTGGGGGCTAACCATCTATTCTGTGTCAATTATCGGTCAAAATGGTCTCAACCACTGACCAGGTATTCATGATGCCATCATGATTGTTGTCCCCCTCCTCGCCTCTGCTTGAAGGCCAGATTTCAAATCAAGCATTATTTCTGAAAATGTTGCAGTTGCAGTAGGGCAGCGAGATCCCCAGTAAATCTTTTGTTAATGCTTATGGAAAGCTGGTTACTAATGTAACATAGTTAAATAGGTTTCATGCTGCGCAGGAAATATAAAATATGGAATGCTCATAGGTTTAAAGGCTCCTCAATTTCAAATACCACTCTCTACTTCCTGTCAGCTAGCCAATCCTGTATTCATGTTAATGTTACCCCCTACACCATATACTCATATCTTGTGGCAACTTTTGTGGTACTTACCTCGTCAAATGCCTTTTGGAAAACCGAGTAACCAATAACTAGTAGTTTCTCTCTATCTACAAGGAATGTTTCTTCATCAAAAAGCATTAACAGAGGAGTTAACCATGGTTTTGTCTTCACAAAGCCATGCTGAGCACAATGTGATTTTTCGAGTATCTGCTACAATTGCCTTAAAAATGGATTCTAGTGTTTTTCCAATGGCGAATCTTAGGTGACGAACCTGTAGTTCCTGTTTTCTCCATCTTCTTGAAAAATAGTCTTAGATTTGTTGTTTTTTGAATCTACTGGGACCCTTCCAGCATCACAGAAATTTTGAAAGATTATAACTAATGCATCTATATCTGTGCCAACATTGTTTTGGGATAGAGACCATCTCAACCTGGTGGCCTGTGTGTGAACTTTAGATCCGGTCATTTTCCTAGCATCTTTTCCCCAGTGATGGTTATTATTTTAACTTTGAGCCCCCCCATCACCTCTTAATTTTCATTTTTCCTTTGGGATGTTTTCTAAATCTTCTGTGGAGATAGGTACAAAATATCAGTTCAAGACTCTCCCATTTCTTTAGTTTTTATTGTCAATTTTCGAATTTGTGGTCTAGAGTAAAAAATACTTCTATTTAGTTTCTCCTCATTCAAATACCTGTAAACACTCTTACTTTCTGTTTCTATATTACGAGCTAGTTTTATCTCATTCTCTGCCTTTTGGCTCTTTATTATCTTCTAATCAATCTTTGCTAGCTCTTAAAGTCTGTCCAGCTTCAGATCTATCATTACATAGAACATAGAACAATACAGCGCAGAACAGGCCCTTCGGCCCTCGATGTTGCGTCGACCCGTGAACTAATCTAAGCCCCTCCTCCTACACTATCCCATCATTATCCATATGCTTATCCAAGGACTGTTTAAATGCCCCTAATTTGGCTGAGTTAACTACATTGGCAGGCAGGGCATTCCATGCCCTTACCACTCTCTGAGTAAAGAATCTGCCTCTGACATCTGTCTTAAATCTATCACCCCTCAATTTGTAGCTATGCCCCCTTGTACAAGCTGAAGTCATCATCCTCAGAAAAAGACTCTCACTGTCCACCCTATCTAATCCTCTGATCATCTTGTATGTCTCTATTAAATCCCCTCTTAGCCTCCTTCGCTCCAATGAGAACAGACCCAAGTCCCTCAGCCTTTCTTCATAGGACCTGCGCTCCAGACCAGGCAACATCCTGGTAAATTTCCTCTGCACCTTCTCCACTGCTTCCACATCCTTCCTATAATGGGGCGACCAGAACTGCATGCAGTATTCCAAATGAGGCTGCACTAGCGTTTTGTACAATTGCAGCATGACATCACGGCTCTGGAACTCAATCCCTCTACCAATAAAACCTAACACACCGTAAGTCTTCTTAACAGCACTATCAGCCTGGGTGGCAACTTTCAGGGATCCATGTACATGGACACCAAGATCCCTCTGCACATCCATACTGCTAAGAATCTTTCCATTGACCTGGTATTCTGCCTTCCTATTATTTATCCGTATTAGTCTCCATTCGCCACCTTTCAGCCCAATTCTGCAGTTTATCCAAGTCTCCCTGCAACCTGCAGCATTCTTCCACACTGTCCACTACTCCACCGACTTTAGTGTCATCTGCAAACTTACTAACCCATCCACCTATGCCTGCATCCAAGTCATTTATAAAAATGACAAACAGCAGTGGTCCCAAAACAGATCCTTGAGGCACACCACTAGTGACCTGACTCCAGGCTGAATATTTTCCATCAACCACCACTCGTTGCCTTCTTACAGAAAGCCAGTTTCTAATCCAAACTGCTAAATCTCCCTCAATCCCGTGCCTCTGTATTTTCTCCAATAGCCTACCATGTGAAACTTTATCAAAGGCTTTACTGAAGTCCACTCTACAAATCTGCAAACGTTTCTTTCAATTGAATACTATCCTTAATTTCCTAATTTGGCAACAGATGATGGATCCTTCTCAAAAAGGCTATGAAATGTACTGCTCTAGGAAATCCTCCCAAAAGTATTCTGTGAACTAATTTTCCAGGTGACCTTTGCCAATATGATTCTGACAGTCTGCATGCAGGTTAGTCATCCGTGATTTTTGCAGAAAGTTTCACATATACCTCAGTTATTTCTTGTGTGTTTTCTTCTATAATGTAATAAATGTTCCTGTGCTGTGCAGTTCTGTCTTCTATGTTCTGTCTTTGGACTGTGGGAGTAAATTAGAGCTGGTAGAAACCCACGCAGACATGGGCAGAAGGTGCAAACTCCACACAGTCACCAAAGGCTGAAATCAAACCTGGGTTCCTGGAACTGTGAGATAGCCATGCTAACGATTGGGCAACTTGGCATATCGAGCTCCTTTATTTAAGCTCCTTTGTCCTTGATGGCATTGAGTTTCCTCCAAGTGGTGTTCAACTTGATTCATTAACAGGGGGGCAGGGAGTGAGAATCAGCAGGAGCTTTCATTGCCCATATTTGATCTGATGCCATGAGACTTCTTGGGGTCTCGAGGCAATTTTTGAGGACTCCCAGGACAACTCCCAGCTATATGTCATTGTGCCAACCTGTCTGGTGGGTTTGTCACCTGACACGATGCTTGGGACATAGACGTACTCACAGAATCATTCAGTTTGATCACGGCTGTTGCTTGACTAAACAAAAAAACGAAGAACTGCAGATGCTCGAAATCAGAAACAAAAACAGAACCTGCTGGAAAAATACTCCATGGAGACAAAAGCAGATTTAATGTATCAGAAATGTTAACTCTGCTTTATCTCCACACTTGCTATCAGTCTTGCTGGGTTTTTCCAGCATTACTGTTTTTTGTTGCTTGACTATCCTGTGGTGCAATGCCCAATTTTAGCACAAGCTCACAGAAGTTATTAAGGAGGATTTTGTAGAAGCTGTGCTGTGTCATTTCCAGTACCTTTGTCAATGCTGGATAGTCCGTCCAGTTCATGCCCTTTTTTCAGACTTTGTCAATATAGCTAACTTTGCTGGATCATTTTAGAGGACACTTGGAAGTCAATCATATTCCCAATGGCGTCATAAATTAATACACATGCTGTGCCATGCTTTCCTAACTGCGTCATTGTGTAATGTCAAGTAACGTTCGACATTCAGGTCTCAGCTTTGGTAATGTTTGAACCATGTCCCTGATGTCGATCAGGTTACATCTTTGCCTGTGTTAACATTAGTCCCTTTTGTTTCAAGTATTGGATACCAAACTTTTTAAAAATCTTTTTGCTCTACAGTTTTACAATATCTGGCTTTTTCTGCTGATGTACAAATGCTTGTAAGTTCTGTCCCTTCCTGTCAAACTCTAGTAAACATTTTCAAATTGCTGTCCTGTTCTTTTACTTTGCAGTTTTCCCTTTACTATCCCTACCTTCAAATGATTTCTCTTTCTCATCCTCTCCCACCTCTCTAATGAATGCCTTTATTTAAGAAAGATGTTGGAGGGGATTCTGAGAAATAGGAGAAATAGGAATTCATTTGGAGAGGCAAAGATTGAATAGAGATAGTCAGCAGTATGTGTCACAAATTTGATTGTGTTTTTTGAGGACGTAACCAAAAAGATTGATGAGAGCAAGAGTGGTACACATTGTCTGTGTGGACTTGCGTGAAACCTTTGGCAGGGTTCTGCACAGTAGACTAACTAGTAAAGTTAGATCACATGGGATTCAGGGACAGCTTGTCAAATGGGTACAAAATTGGCTTGGCAGTGGGAGACAGAGGGTTATGATGGAAAGTAAATGAAGGTACACATACCTGTGCAATTATGGATTGTGGAACCTGCTAGGGAATGTAATGGGCTAATGGTATTATCACTGGACAATTAATCCAGAGATCCAGATAACATTCTGGGGACCTGGGTTCAAATCCTGCCATGGCAGATGGTGGAATCTGAATTCAATAAAAGATCTGAATTATCTCGTGATGACCATGAACTCATTGTTGGGGAATAACCCATCTGCTTCACTAATATCCTTTAGGGAAGGAAACTGCCATCCTTACCTGATCTGGCCTATATGTGACTCCAGACCCATTGCAATGTGGTTGACTGTGAACTGCACTCTGGGCCATTAGGGATGGGCAATACATACTGCCTGGTCAGCGATGCCCTCATCCTATGAATGAATATAAAAGTAGTGAACTGGCCAGTTACATCTTCATTATTTCTTTTTTTCCCTTTTGTTTCATCCCTTAACTGTATCTGTCTTTATGAGAATGGAGGCTAGATTTAAAGAAGACTGTGTTCAAATCATAGCCACTAATTAGATTATCTATTGTTTAACTTTACTATGCTAAAGTTACTGTATTATTAATTGTTAAGTCTCTTGTTTAAGCTATGTTCCTGGTATCAGTTATTCACAAAACCTGGTTTTGAACCACGTGTCTATTTTGAGGGTCATTGAGTATTTTAATTTTACTGTATTGGAATTATGTGGGTAGGTTGGCAGATATATTTGACTGTTTCAATGTTGTAACAGCTAAAAGGTTATAGTTTCAAACCTAGTTCCAGGATTGGAGCACATCGTCCAAAATACTGACCTAAATATTTCACGAGGGTCATAAACCCTGTTTCCATCCTTGATCAGATTAAAGATTACCCAATTGCCTTTCTTTTCTGGAGATTAGGACAAGAGCAACCTTTACAGACCTGTTCAGGAATCTTTGTAGCTGATTGTTTTAATAATTTAAACACTGTCTTCTTTCACAGTACTGAGTGCGGTATTCTTCAGATCAAGTGTTCAGCAGACTCTTGAAAACCTAATGTAAGTTGTTAAGTATATTAGATGGGTGAGGTGAGTAGAGTGCTAGATTACTGGATGATCACTTAATAGTTCAAGAATTTGGGAAAGGTATTTTTGGGGTCCACCAAATGGATAGCTGCTCACTGATGAATCGGGGCTTCAGTTTAATATTTAAGGTTTTCGCAAAGATTTGTAGCTCGGGCTGTTGGTGAGGTTGTTGACATGCTCACTGAGCTGGCTTCTTTTCGTTCAAATGTTTTGTCACTGTGCTATGTAACATCATCAGTAAGGTCTCCAATGAAGCAATGTTGTTCTACTTGGAATTTTTACTGTCCGGTCTGTTGTGAGTTGTGTCATTTGTGGTTTTGTTCTGTATAGGTTTGTATATGAGGTCCAATTCTATATGCTTGTTGATTGCCTTGTGTTGAGAACCATGCCTCTAGGAATTCCCATGTGTGTTGATGTTTGGCTTGGGCTACTATGGCTACGTTGTCCCAGTTAAACTGACGGCCTTCATTGTTCGAGCGTACTTATGTTAAGGAAAGTTCATTGTGTTATTTTGCTGCTAGCTGATGTTTGTGTATTCTGATGGCTAGTTTCCTTCCTGTCTGTCCAATGTAATGCTTGTGGTAGTTGTTGCTTTGCATTTTGCAAACGATGTTGGTTCTTCATGCTGTGGGAATGGGGTCTTTAATCCTTCTGAGTGTTTGTCATAGCGTGGCTGTAGGCTTGTGTGCAACCACGATTTCTAGCACCTATACAAAATCTCCGCTATGAACAGATATCCCTGCAACTTCATCTGCAGGTGCCTACTAAATAGACAGCAACAAGAGGACACAGTATGCCCTAACACACCGGTCACACTGCCCTACACCAAGAACATATCAGAGTTGACAGCGAGACTCCTATGACTACTAGGAATCATGGTAGCACTCAAATCCACAGCCACGCTATGACAAACACTCACAAGGATTAAAGACCTCATTCCCACAGCATGCAGAACCAACGTAGTTTACAAAGTGCCATGTGACAACTGCCACAAGCAGTACATTGGACAGAGAGGAAGAAAACTAGCCATCAGAATGCACGAACGTCAGCTAGTGGCAGAATGACATAGCAAACCTTCCCTAATGTCAGTGCATTAGGACAATGAAGGCCGTCAGTTTAACTGGGGCAACGTAACAATAGTAGCCCAAGCCAAACGTAGACATGCACAGGAATTCCAAGAGGCATGGTTCTCAACCCATAATGCAATCAACAAACATAGAATTAGACCACATACACAAAGCCATACAGAACAAAACTGCAAATGACACGACTCACCATAACAAACTGGACAGCTTAGTTAGCCATCAACAACCTCATCCACAACCCGAGCTACAAATCTTTGCAGAAACCTTAAACAACTAGGGGCGCAACACACTAAAAATTGCCTGACAATGGGAAACTTTTGCCAATGAACAACTTCACTTTCTCCATGAATGCCTCAGGAACAGGTACTACCCGGCACCGTGAAGTACAAACCTCCACTCGACAACCCACAGGCATACAAAAAAGCTGAACAGAATGGACACAGAGTGCTGCAAGTAATGATTAATGATACCCATAACCGATTGCACAAGTACGAACGGGAAACTCTGCGCCAAAAATCACATTACCTAAACACTACGGACCAGCAATGGACTACAACCCTAGAATATCACCATCAAACAACGCAGGACCAAAACAAAGAAGAGACATAAGCTACAGAAGAAACTTACCAAACGATCCACCACAAAAACAAGGACAGCAACAAACCATATACATGGATAAGAAACCTATTCAGCAGACAACTCACAAACTGAGAAAGCTGTCCTATTGCATGGATTGAACTATAACCTCAAAGATGCGAACAGAACAGACTTCATGGCTGCCTTAGAAACTACATTAAAAGACAACAGACTTCTGGACAAAACACAATAAACAATCCAGCAAACTATAGCCCCCATACTAAGCCGAAGGAATGAATGGGACATCCTGAACACATCAGAGAGAAAAGCAGTAGAAAAAACTCAAGGAAGACAAGAACGTTATAATCCTACCAGCGGACAAAGGATGGTGACTGTCATTATGAACAAACCAGACTACATTGAGAAAGCACAGGCACAGATAGCAGATACAAAGACTTAGCAACAAGTGGCGATAGATCCAACATCACAGCTGGGTAATAGGATCACCCAGACACTGAAGAGACGAAAGGATGCAGGACAGATAACTAAGATGGACTACATGAGAAGAAACCAGAAGGCACGAACACTTCCTGCTTCTACGGACTTCCTGAAGTACACACAGCAAACATTCCCCTTAGTCCCATTGTCTCCCTGCTGGTCACACCTTCACACAAACTGACCAAGGACCTACAACAGAGACTGAAACACCTAGTCGATGGATCGCCCCAAGAATTCCTCAAGAACATAAAAATCAGCGATGACAAGGTTATGGTATCCTTTGATGTTGCAGCATTATTCATGTCCACTGAGCTCCTATTAGCCAAGAAAACACTGGCCACATTACTAGAGGATGCAGGAACACAGACCAACAGCTCCATCAGCAATGAAAACATACTCAAACTACTAGATTTGTGCCTTATTGCACTCTTCACCTTTTAATGGTCAAGTATACAAACAGATCAATAACACCTTCATGGGGTCACCTATCCTGGGAATCATCGCAGAGGCAGTCATACACAGACTAGAACACACTACCCCCTCTATTATCAACCTAAACTGTGAATGACACATTTGTCATCATTAAACACACCAAATTAGAAGAGACCCACCATTTCATCAACAACGTATTCGCCAGGATTAAATTCACAAGAGAAGAAGAAAACAGCAAACAGCTTCTGTTTCTGCTCATCCGAGTTGAACGTATGATCAATGGGGAGTTCCAAACCTCGAAATACAGAAAGGAACCTGTAGTGACAGAATCCTCAAATTCCACAAGAACCACCCCAATGTACACAAACAAAACTGTTATGACACTATTTAAATGGGCCACCACTCACTGCAACACACCAGAATTACACAGGAAAGAGGAAGGGCACCTATACAAAATCTCTGCTATGAACGGATATCCCCGCAACTTCATCCGCAGGTGCCTACTAAAGACACAATACCAAGAAGATACAGAATGCCTTAACTGTGGTATCCTCCAACTAGGTTGTCACAAGCTGCATAACTTTGGCTCCGTTCTCTCCTAACAGCTGTTGTCTGAGGTAGAATTAGATTGTTTACAATTTTGCTGGCTTATGGATTATTTTACCATATAGACTGTAATCTGTGTACCTGAAATTCAGATAAACTTTCTTTCTTTTTTGGCTAAACTGTGCTTAGTCATGCTAACATGCTAATTTATAAAATTAAATATTTTAAAGGTACTTTTCTGACAATGGCAGATGAGCTGGAAAGGTTCCTTGAAGAACAGAAGGCTAAGTTAGCACAAGATAAAATCAAATTAGACCAAGATCCACCGTACATGGAGATGAGAGTAAGTTGACTTTATTTTTTAAATATTGTATGCACTTGATTTAATTTGCGTATTTGAATGAATGCAAAGTCAAGCGTAGACAGCATGAATGTTGAAAGGAGGTTTCCCATTTTGGGGAGAATTAAAACTAGGGGGCATAATTTACAAATAGTGATTTATGGAGATGTGTAGAATTTTTTTTGAGGATTGGAAGTATTTGGAACTCTTCCCTGGGGTGATGGAGACAGGGTTTTTGAATATACTTAAGGTAGAGATAGATAAATACTTTACAAAAGGCAGTCAGAGATTATCAGGGTTGGTCATAATATGGAGTTGTGGTCACAATCAGTTTACCCATGATTATATTGAATGCTGAGCAGACTTGAGCTGAATGCCAGTTGCCTGTCCTAATTCATACGTTTATATGAATGCAAGTATCAAAGCAAATGGGCCTCCTTGAAGGGAACATATTGAAAATGATGATAAGAATACGCTAGTTTCTTGCTATCTGTTTCTTGAGGATAAAAAAAAACTAAAGGTGAGATGAGTTGCATCAGTGGGAGTGAGTGGATACGGGTGTTCTTGTGCATTAGAAAGCATTGTTGGGACTGTGCAGTGGTCGTGGAGGTGGAAAGGGAGGGATAATAGAAAGGTGCAGAGGTTGGTGACATTATTATATGAGATATTGGTATTGGCAGTTGCTGAAATGGTGGCTTACAATCTTTTGGATTTGGAGGCTGATGGATATCAAGTGAGGCTAGCAGATAACCTTTCAGAAGGGGCCATAGTGAACTGGATGTTCTGATAATTGATGAACTGATGATTTCGTAGTCTGTATCAATGAGTGTAGTTTTCACTTGTAGATTTATTTATTAATGGAATTCAAATTTCACAAGCTGCTGTGGTGACACTTGAGCCCATTCCACCAGAGAATTAATTCATGTCTCTGGAATACTAATCCAGTGACATTACCATGACACCACTATTTCCTCTAAATATAAAATGAACATAGAACAGTACAGCACAGCCCATGCCCTTCTACCCACGATGTTGTGCCAACCTGTTATCCTGTGCTAAGAACAAACTACCCTGGATACCTTTGTGCCGATCCAAGAGTTGTTTGAATGTCCCTAATGTATCTGACTCCACTACCACTCTCAGCAGCGCATTCCACGCACCCACCTTTCTCTGTTAAAGAACCTACCTCTGACATCTTCCCTATACCTTCCTCTAATCACCTTAGAATTATGACCATCGTAATGGTCATTTCCGCCCTGGGAAAAAGTCTCTGGCTATCCACTCTATCAATGCCTCTCATCATCTTGTACACCTCTATCAACGTTTCCTTATAAGACCCGCCCTCCAGTCCAGGCAGCATCCTGGTAAATCTCCTCTGCACCCTCTCTAAAGCTTCCACATTCTTCCTACAATGAGGCAACCAGAACTGAACATAATATTCCAAGTGTGATCTAACCAGGGTTTTATAGAGCAGAAGCACAACTTTGTGGCTCTTCAACCTAATTTCCCCGCAAATGAAAGCCACCACAGCATATGCCTTCTTTACAACCCTATTAACTTGGGTAGCAACTTTGGGGGATCTATGGACGTGGACCCCGAGAACCCCCTGTTCCTTCACACTGCCAAGAATCCTGTCATTAACCCTGTTGTTTGCATTCAAATTTGACCTTCCAAAATGAATTACTTTACACTTTTCTGAGGTGAATTCCAACTGCCACTTCTTTGCCCAGCTCTGCATCCTGTCGATCTCCCGTTGCAACCCGCAACAGCTCTCCACACTATCCACAACTCCACTAAACTTCATGTCATTGGCAAACTTACTAACCCACCCTTCTACTTCCTCATCCAAGTCATTTATGAAGATCACAAAGAGCAGAGGTCCCAGAACAGACCCCCCTGTGGAACACCACTGGTCACTGAGCTCCGTGCTGAATACTTTCCATTTACTACCACTCTCTGTCTTCTATTGGACAGCCAATTCTGTATCCAGACAGCCAAATTTCCCAGAATCCCATGCCTCCTTACTTTCTGAATGAGCCTACCATAGGGAATCTTATCAAATGCCATGCTAAAATCCATTTATACCACATCCACTGCTCTACCTTCATCATTGTGTTTTGTCACATGCTCAAGTAATTCAGTGAGGCTTGTGAGGCATATCCTGCCCCTCACAAAGCCATGCTGATGATTTCTAATCAAACTGTGCTTGTACAAATAATCATAAATACTATGTCTCATTATCCTCTTGTAATAACTTGCACACCACAGACATAAGACTGACTGGGCTGTAATTCCTAGCCCATACTATCTCTCATAATTATATCTCTCATAATACTCTCCTAATAATTTGTCCACCATGTAAGTAAGACTGACTGGTCTGTGATTCCCCGGATTATCCCTATTCCTTATCTTGAACATGGGAATAACTTTTGCCACCTTCCAATCATCTGGTACTACTCCAGTGGACAGTGATGACGCAAAGATCATCGCCAAAGGCGCAATAATCTCTTCCCTCGCCTCCCGTATAAACCTTGGGTATATCCCATCTGGTCCAGGGGACTTATCTGTCCCCATGTTTTTCAAAATTTCTAGCACATGCTGCTTCGTAACATCAACCAGTTCAAGCATATCAGCCTGTTTGACACTGTCTTCACAAGGTTAAAGTCTCTCTCACTGGTGAATACTGAAGCAAAGTATTCATTAAGGACATTCCCTACCTCCTCCGCCTCCGTGCACAAGTTTCCTCCACTATCCCTGATTGGCCCTATGCTCACTGTTGCCATCCTCATGTTCCTCACATAAGTACAGAATTCTTTGGGTTTCCCTTAATGCTACCCACCAAGGCTTTCTCATATCCCTGTTCAAGCTCTCCTAAACCCATTCTTCAGTTCCTTTCTGGCTATCTTGTAGCCCTCTAATGCTCTCCATGTTATACCTAAGGTTCATGTACTGTGTCAATGTCAAAACTATGGAAGTTTAAGACCTCCATATACTGTAAACGTATGACAGTGCTCCTTGGCACCTCCTAACAGTGAGCAAAAACTGCATATACAATTTGATAAGTGATAACTTGAAAAGGACATTCCAAATTAAATTCAACAGTTTTTACATGCTGGTAACGTCAATTTGTAACCTTTTCTTGCCCTCATTTTTCAAAGAGGGTACATTATCCCAGAGTAAATGTCTGCATAAAATTCAATGGGTATTCTATTCAGCATAAAATTGTACAGATTACTTCTGGACTTTTTTTGAGAAATAGCATCCCATATCCACTCCTTCCACAAGAAATAGTACTTTTTAAAAGCACCTGTTTTATTTTTGTTGCCATCAAGCGTTATGAAACCAGGTGCACAAGAATAGGAACTGTGTGGAGCATCTCCGAAAATGACTGGTTTCACGTGCTTGGGAATAGCTCTGGATGGGACTTTAATGCCCCTATTTATCCAAATGTAATTGTTTTCATGCTCCATGTCAAATTTTATTTGTCTTTTTACAGCAGATTTACTCAGTAGTGAAGATAACTCGCTAAGAGATTGGATCAGTGCTTATAATAATTAGTGTGACTTCTAAACATGGAAATAAAATTCTTAGTGATCTCAGTACATTGTCAGATTGAAAGTATTTTGTCCTTTTAATATTCGTTAGTTCTGCACTGGACTTCATTACTTAGTGAATCAAATAACAAATAACTAATTTTTCCTACCTACTGTCAAAGTATAAACTCTGTCTAATACTGCATGTTGAAGGACATCACAACCAAAATTGAAAGTGACTAGAATGATTTGATTAGACTTATCATTGTCTTCACCCTCTTCCTCTAAATTCTTTTCATCATGAAAGATAGAAACTAGGAGCATGATTAAGCCCTTTGACCTGCTGCACAATTCAATATGATTATGGATGATCCTCTGTCTCAATGCCATGTTCCTGCTTTCTACTTCTAAAATTATAAAAACTATCTCTTTCTTAAATTTATTCAGAGTAGGTTTCTACAACTGTTTTTGGTAGAAAATACCACAGATTCACTACCCTTTGGACGACAACATTTTTTCCTTGTATCAGTCCTAAATTGCCTACTAATGCTGTATTTTTAAAACTTTACACTGAAATTAGAGAGCTGTTTTAAAACCACGTGCTTGAAAGAGTGACTGAAATTTGAAAAGCCAGTAACCTGACATAGCAAGGTGTCGAGCTGGATGAACACAGCAGGCCAGGCAGCATCAGAGGAACAGGAAAGCAGACATTTTGAATCTGGACCCTTCTTCAGAAATGGGGAAGGGGAAAGGGGTTCTGAAATAAACGGAGAGACGGGGAGGCGATGATAGAAGGTGGAGAGAGAAGACAGAGACAGGTCAATGAGGCGGGGATGAAGCCAGTAGAGATGAGTGTAGGTAGGAAGTTGGGATGGAGGTTGGTCAGTGAGGAGGGAGGGGCGGGTAGGTGGTAGATTCGTAACCCTATCTGCATATTTATCTTCTTCCACTGCTCATATGGTTCTGTCTGTAAAAACCTGTAAGTGTAATCACACTTTGAGCATTTATGCTTGCTTTCTGCTATCTACTACAATGGCTGCTAGGATTTCAGTTACATTTCTAAATTTTGTTTTTTTTTGTTTCAAACTTCATATCCAGGCAGCTGCTGTTCTCTGCTAGCATGTTTCAAAAAGCCTGGGGGTAGAGAACAGAACCAATTTTTCTTCACTTATTACTGGTCTTTATTTGCATTACAAACATGGACCTCCTAGCCTAACAGCAGTAGTTTGAGTCCTCTATGTGGGAGCACATGTGACTCCCCAGTTAATTTACAGCATCTGCATACAATCAAACACAATTAATATGCAGTTTACATTGTCTTCCTGATACATCAACTGGAACAGTCGCAAAATTTTTTTTATTACTTGTCCTTTTCTCCCCCTTCAGACAAATTCTTCAGAGCCATCCAGCAAGACCAATCAAACTGTAGACTCCATAGCTAAAGGAAATGTCTTAGCAGGTATTTATTCTGTGAAAGAAAATCGACAAAATGGCAGATCTGAAGGTACAATATGGGTGACAGCATGCAACTTGTTGGTATCAAAATAATGCTTCTCTGCTTTGTGGCCTACTGGGTAAATGTTGCTCTAGTGTTTGACTGACTTGTTCTGGATAAGAATTTCAGACAGAATTCTCAGCCTTTGTGAGATGCCCCTCTTAGCTGTGTGTGTGTAAGCTACTTCAATGTAAACTGGTTCAACAGTTAAATGGTTAAGTAGCATTTCACTGAAATTACAGCACTGAAACCAAATATATGTTTGAATTAGTCTATGCTGCTGTTGATTGTTGCACTAAAATTCCACTTGTTTTATGTAATTAATTCTTACAGATTTAATATCCTGTTGTAGATGGAATTAATACCTTAACATTGTGTACTTTTCAATGAAGTGATAACTATTTATTAGTGTTAATTTAATAGTTTCAATCCTGAAGTGCATAACCTTTGAAAGCATTCTGAAATCCTTATGCATGTTATTTTGCACAAAAGCATTAGTCATATAACTGTTACAGCACAAAAAGTGGAATTAATACAGTTAACTTTATCCATGCAGCAGCCTTCTAGGCATAGCTCTGTTCATTCTTCTTTTTCAGATATTAATCAAATTTCTTTTTGAATGCCTTGATTGAACCTGCTCTCAGCACACACTGAAGCTGTGCATTTCAGATTCTGGTCACTTGCTGTGTGAAAAAATGTTTTTCTTAAGTGTTAATTTACTGTTTTGCCAATTACCTTTAACCTGTAAATGAAAACAAAACTGTTATGTTGGAAATTTGAAATCAAAACAGGAAGTGCTGGAGAAACTCAGTTCAGCAGTGTCTGTGGAGAGGAAGACAGTTAATGACAATTTTAACTGTTTTTGTCTCTATAGATGTTGACAAACCTGCTGAGTTTTTCTAGCACTTTTTGTTCTCTCAATTGGTGTGACAATGGGAACAGTTTTTTTGTTGTTATAGCAAATTATTGGGATTAATTTATTAATTAATTGACTGGTTAGATAATAAAGGGGGACCAGATTAAACTGTTGTGGGGAAGGAATTATAAGACTGAATAACTAATAAACTCTATCCAATATAAAGCTGACTTGGTCTCCATCTCACCAACTGTCGCAAATCTGATTTGACATTTTTGCTCTGTCTAGACCACTCATGATTTGAAAACCCACATCATATATCCCAACCTTCCAGAAGGATACAGTCTGACTTTTTAAATTTATCTACATTGTATGAATTATTCATGAATATACAACATTATGATTACTCAAATCATATTTTTTTTAAAAAACAAATGCTCTCTTTTCAGAAGAAAACTATGGGTTAAGCTTGCCGCTTGGGTTAGAATATGATTTGAAGAAACAGAAATTGAAGGAGGAACTTCGACAAGATTACAGACGCTATATGGCAGAGGTAGAGTCTTGCTTTGATTTTGCTGTGACAGTACCAGTGTGAGGACAGAAATAAATATGTAAAGAGGTAAAATTCTTTCCCGTCATCATTTTCCATATTTTGATTAGCTGGTTTATAAAAAGTGTGTATACATTTTGCCGCTCCTAACTGTCACTAAAAACTAGATGTTGATTGTGTATAGGCTTATGGGAGGAGTGATGCTGTTGACGTGAAGAAAAAGAAGAGATTCACAAATGAGCTAGAGATTCCATGAATATTTTGCCCATTGATTTGCTGGATTTCACCACTGAAATTCCCTTTCCTCCCTCTGTTTTATTCTCCTATTGGTTGAAACATGAACAAGCAAACATACAAATTATGGGCAAGTGTGGGCCACTTGGTCTTTTTCAGCCTGCTGCACCATTCAGTCAGAACATCACTGACATGATTACTTCACATTTCTGCTTCCATTGGGTAAGCTTTCACCTATCTAAAGAATTGATCTCTTCTGTTTTAATAATTTTCAAAGAATCGATCCATTTCCTTTTGAGGATAAGAATTTCAAAGATTAACGACTCTCTGAGCAAGACATCCTTATCTATTTCTAAGGTTGGTGGCTGCTTATTTTGAAAATGTGAACTTTGATTCTGGATTCATCCACAACAGAACACATGCATTCCACATAACCCTTTCAAGAATTGTTGGGACATTGAATGTTTCCATCAAGTTGCCTCTCACTCTTCTGAGCGCCAGTGAATGCAAGCCTAGACTGTCCAACCTTTCCTTGTAAGACAGTTGAGGTATTAGCCTGTGTACTTTCTCTGAACTGCTTACCAGTTGCATTTTCAATCTTCCAGAAATTAGATCAATACTGTATACTGTACTGTGGTCTCATTAATGCTCTACGATTGAAGCATTATACCCAAAATAAGTACATTCTCGTTATAAAAAAAATTCAAGACGAGGGCCCATTATTGTGATTAACGTAATTTACAAAAGAAAAAAAATTGAAGAGAGCAGTAAACTTTAGGAAAAAGCCCATACCTGTGCAGCGGTAATTGGCAGGTCAGATCACTGGTTTGAATACAAAGGATAGCAAAGAACCACTAAAAGATTAATCAGGCCAAATAAATTAGAGTGTGAGAGAGAGCTGGCTAGAAATGAAAATACAGATAAGAGTTTCTACTGGTAATTAACAGTGGAAAAATATAAGGAAAGTGAGTGTTAAAGCTCTAGAGTGTGAGAATAGGAAATTAGTAGTAAATGAGAAAGAAGTGGTGGATGTAATGAATAAATATTTTGCTCTGTCTTCACCATGGAGGATATGAAATCATCCCAGTAATACCTGTAAGTCTGGTATTTGAAAGAAAGAAACTTGGTGACATTATCAACACTGGGAAAGTAGTACTGAATAACTTGATGGAGCTGAGAGTTGATGTCTCTGGATCCTAATAACCTTTATCCTTGAGTCTGAAAAAGTTGGCTAATGAGGTAGTAGATGTGTTCGTGTTAAATTTGCAAGATTCCTTAGATTCTGGATAGGTTCCATCAGGCTATAAAGTTGCAAGAATGTAGAGAGGCAGAAGCTATAGGATGGTAAACTTGATGTTTGTAGGAATGGTATTAGAATTGTTCATCATGGAGGTAATAAATGGGCACTTGGTAAAATTAAAGGTGATTGAGAAGAGTCAGCATGTTTTTGTGATAGCAGGCCTGACGTATGATGAGAGATTAAGTTGTTTGGGATCATATTCAATGGAGCTTAGAAGAATGAAAAGGAATCTCACGGAAACCCATAAAATTTTAACAGAACTGGACAGGTTAGATGCAGGAAGAATGTTCCCTATGGCTGTGAAGTCCAGAACTAGGAGTCATAGTTTAAGGGTGAGGGATAAACCTTTTAGGACTGAGATGAGGATAAATTTCTTAACTCAGAGACTGGTGAGCTTGTGGAATTCACAACCACAGAATGTGATTGAGGCCAGAACATTGTGTTTTCAACAGGTAGATACGACTTGTGTGTGGCTAAAGACATTGGAGTATGGGGGAGGGTGGTATTAGGGCATTGAGCTTGATCAGCCATGATCATAATAAATAACGGAGCAGGGTGGAGGGATTGAATGGCCTAATTCTGCTCCTATCTTTGATGTGTAATGGAAGCCATGTTTAATCAATGCATTAGATTTGTTTTGAAGGAGTGGATAAAGGGGAGCCTGTTAATGTAATTTACTCGCATTTATAACAGACCCTTGGCTAGATTCTCCATAAAAAGTTATCATACAATGTAGGAACTCATGCTGTGCTGCAAAAATAACAAACTTGGACAAAATATTGACAAGTTTGTTGGCAGAAAATAGACTTTGCACAAATATGTTGTTTTGGATTGGCAGGATGTGACAAATGCAGTCCTAAAGGGGATCTGTGCTGGGCCCTCAACTTTTCTAATGGATATCAATGACTTAAGTGAGTTTGCAGATGCCACAAAGTTCGATAGGAAAATGTGACCCTGGTCCACTCCTCCTTCATTCTCAACACGTCCTCACATCCCTAAGGTACCTTACCCTGCAATCGCAGAAGCTGTAACATCTGCCTGTTTACTTTCTATGTTCTCATTATCTAAGGTCCCAAACACAACTTCAAGGTTGAAGAAACGCTATACTTGCTATTCATTCCATCTAGTCTACTATATTCACTGCTCACAATGTGGTCTCCCCTACATAGGGAAATGAAGTGCAAACTGGGTGAAAGCTTTGCCGAGCACCTAAGTTCTGTCTGCAACAAAGACCCTGAACTTCCAGTTGCTTGCCAGTTCAAAACACCACACTGTCCTCTGACCAATGTCTCTGTCCCAAGCCTGCTGCAGTGCTCCAGCAAAGCTCAGAGCACGCTGGAAGAACAGCACCTCATTTTCAGCTTGGGATCTCTGTCACCATTTGGACTCAATATTGAGTTCAACAATTTTACGGCTTGAGCACCTTCCCCCGTGTCTTTCCCACACTGTGTCTTTGCAACATTCCCACACGCTCCACACATTCCCCCACCCCTTTCATCAGATGAGCTGTTACCACACACAGCCCATTATTAGTCACTTACAATCTGCAGTCGCAGCTATTCATTCTCTCTGGACTCTCTGGATGTGCTCCACAAATCTGGCAATACCTATGGAGAGAGAACAGGGTTAATATTTCAAGTTCAGTATAACTCTTCCTCGGACCCCTGAAGTCCTGAAGGAAAATGGATGCGGCGTAAGTTGGAAACACAAACTCATGTGCTTGACAGTACCAATAATTTGAGTTTCCATTTTATATGGCAATTTTGTATTGATATTGGTAAGTTGACTGGTTGCAGAAGGCGATGACTGACTTATTTTGGTTTGATTCCAAAAAGCTTGAGAACCATTACCCTAACAGGGTTTAAAAAAAAGAGAGGAATTGTATGGGTGCGCAGTGGTTAGCAATGCTGCTTCACAGTGCTAGTGACCTGGGTTCGTTTCCAGCCTTGGGTGACTCTCTATGGAGTTTGCACGTTTTCTCCATGTGTGGATTACTGCTGCTGCGCTGGTTTCCCCCTCAGATGTGCAGATTGGGTGGATTGGCTATGCTAAATTGCCCGTTAGAGCCCAGGGATGTGTAGCTTAGGTAGATTGTTTGTAGCGAATGTGGGGTTATGGGGATAAGTTGGGTCTGGGTGGGATGCTGTTCGGACGGTCAGTGCAGACTTGATGGGCCAAATGGTTTCTGGATGCACTGTACGGATTCTTTGATTGTATGTTCAATCTTGATTATAGACCTTTCCTTGTTCCAGAAAAATTCTAGGACCACAAAAGATCAAGTGTTCAAGGTTGAGAGGCTTTCACTTCCTATCTCCGATAGAAAATCAGCGAAGGTATGTATGTAAGACAAGTTCATGCGAGTTACAATTTAAATTTGCTTATGTTAGCTGCTAAGTAAATACTAAAGCTGTAATTGACAACTATTGGCATATGTTGCTGTGTTTCCATTGCGGAAAGGTTCAGTCCTTTGAATGCAGACCATTAAATATGTTAGAGAAACAAAAATTGCTGGAAAATCTCAGGAAATCTGGCAGCACCTGTGGAGAGAAAGCAGAGTTGATTTGAATCCAGTAACTGTTCTTCTGAACTGATAGTAGCTGATATGTCCAAGTACACTGTTCAGCAGTCTACAGAGAAAAGCTTCACAAAGTGTTGTCTTTTGCATTTTAATTGCTGTCAAAGAAACATAGAAACTGTTTCAGCATTGATTGGGATTATGGTTGATCTTTTGTCTCAATACCATTTTTCTACTTCTTCCGCATATTCATTGATGTCTTTAAAATTTAGAACTGTATCTATCACTTTTTTGAATACATTCAGTGACTTGGCCTCCACAACCTGCTGTGCTAAAAAAATCCATAAATTCACTGCCTTTTTGAGTGCTGAAATATTTCCTAATCTCAATCCCTGGCTCTCGACTCTCCAACCTGGGAAAACATCCTCCCTGCATTTAGCCTGTCCAGTTCAGTTATACTTTTATGTTTCAATCAGATTCTTTCTATCCTTCTAAACTCTTGTGAATACAGGCCCAGTTGAACCAACATCTTTTAATAATGCAGACCTGCCATCCCTAATATCAACCTAGTGAACCCCCACTACACTCCCTGTATGGCAACTATATCCTCTTGGAGGTAGGGACATAAAAATTTGCATGCAATACTGCAAATGTGGTCTAACCAAGGCCCTGCAAAACTGCAGTAAGACACCCCTATTTCTGAATTCAAATCCTCTTGCAACAAAGGCCAATTTCCATTTGCCTTCCTAATTTCTTGCTGCACTTGCATGGTTACTTTCATTGATTGGTTTACATGGACACAAACATGGATAATATGACATTTAATCTGCCACACAATAAATGAAGAACAGCAAACCAATAACTTTGACATTTCCTTAATACTAAGTTACCAGAGAGTAATTTTGAGTCAACCAAAGTATGAATTCAATTCATCCATGTCGGTGACAATAAGATTGTCTCTAATCTTTATGTAACATGCTCTGTCCTTCCCTCATGGGCGCCAACATCCCCACCCCTCAAAAATCTCTGGTTAATGTCCTCTGCTTGATCCTCGAAGGATTGTTCTTGCTGCCCTGTTTTAATAGAAATGCAAAAACTAGAAGCAGAAGTACGCCATTTGGCCCTTTACGCCTGTTCTGTAATGCAGTATGATCGTGGCTGATCTTTTGCACATTCCTGCTTTCTTCCCAAACTCTCTGATGCCTTTAATATTTAAAAATATATCCTTTTTTAAAATATATTCAGTAGCTTAGCCTCCATGGTCTCCTTTGGTAGTGAATTCTATAGGATGACCACCTGCTGAGTGGAGAAATGTTTCTTTACTCTGTCCTAAATAGCCCACTCCTTTTCCTGAGACTGTGACCCGTGGTTCTAGATTCCGAGTCGGGGAAAACATCCTCAAAGCATCTAGAATTTCACTTCTTTTATCAGTTTTCTCCCCTCTTATTCTTCCAAACATTAGGGAATAAAGGTCCAGTCAAACTAATCTCTCATTGGATGGTTCTGCCATCACTGGTAAAAGTTGCCATAGTCCGAAAGGACCATAGGGCGTATTTCTCATCAGAGGGATGACTAGTGGCTGTTTCAACTAAGATTTACCACATCTCAGGTGAGAGGAAATGTTGACAAAGAGAGCCCTTCATAGTAAGCTTGGCTGGTGCAGGAAGTCAATCCCTGCTGTTGGCATTATACTGCATTTCAAACTGGCTGTCTAGCCAACTGAGGTAACTGACCATTCCCCCATGCTATCAGCCTGGTGAATTTCCATTACAGCCTCTCTAAGGCACGTATATCCGTTCTTAGATAGGGAGACCAAAACGACATGCAATACCCCAGGTGTGGGTTCACCAAGGCATTTTGTAACTGCGGTAAGATGTCCCTATTTCTGAGCTGAAATCTAATCTTGCAGTGAAGGCCATTTTACTATTTGCTTTCCTAATTGCTTCCTGTCCATGTCAGTCGACTTTCATTGACTGGTGTACACGAATACCCTAATCCTTTTTGCTGAGCTTTTCCAGCAACTTGTGTTTTTGATCCTGATTTACAGCATCCGCAGCTCTTTTGATTTTTACTCTAATCCCTTTGAACGTCTGCAAGTCCCAATATATCACCATTCAAATAATATTCTGCCTTTCTGTTTTTCAGACCGAGGTGTATAACTTCACATATTAGCCATGTTAGACTGCATCTGCTATGTGTTTGCTAACTCACTCTACTTGACTGAATCACTTCGAAACTTCCTTGCATTCTTTTCCCAACTTGCAAATCTATCCTATTTATTCCCACTGTTTCCTGTCTGTCAACCAATATATTACTTCTAATCCCTTGTACCTTAATTTTGCCCATTAGCCTCTTTTGAGAGACTTAAGGGCCTTTTGAAAATCTGAATCCACTGGGTCTATCTGATCTGTTCTACTAGTTACGTCCTCCAAAAAAAATACTCCGGTAGATATGTTACACATGATTAGCCTTTCATAAACCCATATGCTGGCTTTATGTTGTGTTAACACACCTTTTATAGTAGACTTTAGCATTTTCTCCACTGCCAATGTTAGCTAACTGCTCTGTCATTCTCTTTTTTTTCCTCTCCCTTTCTTTTTACTCTCCCTTCCTTTTTTAAATAGTGGGTTTGTCACCTTTCAATCTGGGGGAACTGCTCCAGAATCTATAGAAGTTTGGAAGATGACAACCAAAGTATCCAAAATTTCAGGGCCATTTCCTTTAGAACTCTGAGATGTATATTTGTCAGACTTTAACTCCACCAATTTTCCTAGCACTTTTCTTACCAATATTGATTTTCTTCCATTTTTGTCTTCTCACTTGACCATTTGTGGGAGGTTATTTGTGCCCCTTGTTGTGAAGAATGGAAGTATGTGTTCAATTCTTCTGTCATTTCTTTGTTCCCCACTTGAGTGAATTTTCGCAGCTTCCGACTATTAGGGACCAATGTGTGAATATAAATCTTTTACTCTCCACATACTTACAGAAACTTTCCATGGACAGTTTTTATGTTCCTTACGATTTTTATTCTCAGACTTTATTTTCCATTTATTGATCATGCTAGCTACATTCTAAAATCCTTTAGGCTTGCAGCTTTTTCTAGACATGTTATATGTCTTCTCTTTGGATTTAATGTTGTCCCAAATTTCTGCTTGAAGCTGTGATTGAGCCACTTTTCCTGTTTTATTTTTAAGCCAAAGTAGTGCATTGTCTATCCACAATAAACCATTTAATAAGCTACCCCAGTGAATCCTTGCCAATTTGCACCTCATACCAGAACACTTTTTTGATTTGATAACTTCACTTTACATCTTAATGAAGAATTCTATCATGTTATGGTCACTGTTCCCAATGGACCCCACACAACAAGATCTTCTCATTGCACAGTACCCAGACTAGAATATGTGTAAATTAAAGTCAGCCTTGATTACTGCTGTAATCTTATTGAAAACACTCTGATCTTATTTAAAACCTCTTACATCTCCATTACTGTTTGGGTATCTATAGACAACTCAATGTTTTCTGTCCTTTTTGGTGTTGCTTATCTTCACATAATGATTTTTCTAAGCCAATATCAGTCCGCATATTGCATGATTTCTCTTGTACTAAATGCACAATTCTATCTTAATTTCTTTCCTCATTTGTCCAATCCTTTCTAAGTAATGAATACTCTTGGATGTTCACTTTCAATCCTTGGAACCTTGCAGTCATGTTACTGTCGTTGCCACCATTCCATATATATCTGTTTATATCTGCACTGCTAATTTATCTACTTATTGCTCTGTGCATTAAGATACAAGGCCTTCAGACTTCTCTTTTTAAACTTGGTAAGTTACCTGACCTTCATTTTGCACTATGACCTCATTTGTTTTTCTCCAATTGTTTCTGCTTTTATGCTGCATTTGTTTTTGTTTCAATGCTTGTTTCATCCTCTCTCTGCCTATTCAAGTTCCCATTCCTCTGCCTTTTCTCCAGCCAGGTATTCACAACATATATCCTGTTATTTCTGCTTTTGCTAGCAAATGGCACTGGGAAGTAATCCTGACATTACTACCTTTTGTGTCCTACTTTTTAAAATTTAAGATTTAACTTCCTGTAAACTGCTTGCAGGACATTAACATCTTTTTAAAACTTGCGATGTTGTACCAATATGTACTATGTAATATGTACCATAGTACCAATATGTACTATGACCACTGATTATTCACCATCCCCTTGCCTTCACTGCTCTGAGACATCCTTGATCCTGGTGCCAGGCAGGCAATATTCAATCCTGTAGCAAAAACAGGAATTCAAAGAAGAATTACTGAACTTGCTATGTTAACTCTACTCTCTCTCCATAGATGTTGCCAGACCTGCTGAGTTCCTCCAGCAATTTCAGTTTTTGTTTCAGATTTCAAGCTCTTTGCAGTTCTGCAGTTCTTTAATTAATTCACTTCTTTCGTGTTCACCTTACTTTTGAATACTGTATCACCACAGCACTGCCAATCTTCTTCCTCCCCTGCCACTTCTCTCTCCGAAGCTGTGCAACAGTTGCTGGAGGTTGCTGTTCTTGTTGGGCTTTCAGAAGCTCTTGTTTCTGTTCTTCGATTCCTTCTCACTAGGAGTAAATCCACTAAAAAGGTAAACATAAGTTATAAGATCACCTGAGGGGAAATTAAGCAGTATTGATGATGGGATGTCTAAGCCCTCACATCTTTAACAATGAAGCTCAAATTTATTCCTTCCCCTAACACTGGATGTTCCTATGGCCCTGCGTCCGCCCTGTTATTCCTTCCCACCCTACAATCTTCAATTACCACCCATCACTGTCCCTATTCCTTCAGTCACCCGATACATTCAGGTCAATCCTCACTTCTGAGCTGTCCACTTTCAGAAGAACTCCATACTCACCAGCCTCTCACTATTAGTGACTGAATCCCATGATACCCTTCCCTAAAGGTCTTGGTAGAAGAGTTCAGCTGTTCAAAGCCCACCTCCCAGACTGGTCTCTCAACAACAGCCTGACTGATCTACATGTAACCCCTAGACTATTGGTCAGTCACCAAGGTCTTGCAATGTCCAAACTCTGCAAAGGTTGGATCTATGAAATCATATTGGATCAAGGACTTGACTGATAGTGGCCAAACATGGTCGGCAATTGGAATAGCCCTTTGACTCAGACAGTATCTCTGGACTGACTGGAATACAATTTCATCCTACTAAAACCCATCTCCTTTTGATTTTCACACATTGCTCTTTTTAAAAGCACATGCAGTGTGTTTGCTGTGTAAGGTGCTGGCAGAAGTTGCAGTTTTGATCTTGATGTAACATGGACTGCAATATGTCCGTCCCATCTCTCACAAATACCCTTACTTATTAATGCTTCCAGCTGCCTGCCCCACCTTCTGCACTGAAAAGACAAGTTAGAACATGAGAACTTGTTTGTCTCCAACTTGGTGCTGAATACCTTGCTTGTGAAAAAGTAGGCTAAGACACACAGAAGGTGCCTTGTTCTCAGGCAGCGCTAAAAGTCGTGCATAGACACGTAAGGTGCCTGGCAGTGCATTAGCACAAAGTGACTTGCAAGCCTGTATATTCTTCAGCCTCAAATTACTCGTACAAAGCCTTGAAAATTGTCGTGCTACGAACTTGAAATTTTGTTTTGAGGCTGGTGCTTTTCCTAAGCCAACTTGCATGGATGTTTATGCAGCTAGCACAATGCATGTGTTTCAACCAAATGGCCACACCCCAAAGTCTAAGGGGAGTTGTCCTCAGTCACTAGGACTGTCGTCGTCACTCAATGGTTCTGGCGTGATAAGTCAAGGGCAATGTCAGCCGTCAGTCTGGAGCTTTGGGTAATCAGGGTTAGAGGTTCTATAAACTTAGTGTAGGGAATGGGCCACAATTAGCCCTGCAGGTCCTGTATATCCAGATGGAATAACAACAAGTCAGTCGGGGAGCTGCAAGAGATTTGCCAAGAGTTAGCTGCTTAACAGTTCTTCCAAGCTGGCCAGCCGAGCCGTAGTCAATCCTGAACAATGGTGATGTGTTATGTGACACTGGATGTGAGAGTAGCTACCTTAGGTGGTGTTCTGATGTGGTATGACACTAAGAACGGGCAGCCTAAATATATTCTTGTAGCTGAATTTGCAATGACAGTTGATCAGACAGGTGATGATGTAAAATAGCAATACATTGACAAATGGGAGTTTCTATTTCCAAGGAACCTGTGCTATCTGTGTGTCCTATAGAAGTTTCTTTTTCATTTCCCTCCAATTATATGCATTGTGAAGAGCTGTTCATGACTGGCAGTGATTAATCCTGCACATAGCTGGACTTTAAATATAGTGCCAGTGGCATAAATTCTGGAAGGTGCAGGCAATATTTTCACCACTGGTGAGTGGGAGAACAGTGCCATAAAGGTGTGGTATGTGCATAATAATGTGACCTGCAGAGAATTGCACAGGATAACCTCAGAGAGAAATCCTTCATGAAATGTATTAGAATAGTTGCTTAGCCATGTTTTAATGAAATCCATGCCCTAGTATTGGGCCTTTTAGCTTTTTTTTCTAGTTGCCTCAGACTGGACCTTCTCAAGGGTCTCACTATTACTGACCATGCTGTAGGAATAAAACCGGACGCTATCGTCAAGCTGAAATTTTGGCAGGGGCTTATATAAGACATGTCTCATGACATTCATAATTGAGTTGTTCTAACTGTATAATAGTATTTCAGTTGCTTCCCCATTGACCTTGAAATGGTTATCGATTTGCAGTGATTGGGCAAATACGATGATTATCATTAACGTGTTGTTTTGTATGTTCTGACAGGACAGACTGAGAACAGAAAGAAACAAGGAGTACAATCAGTTTCTTAGGGAGCAAGACAAATATGAACGTTTAAGAAGAAATGACAGGTGGCTACCGAAGGTGACTTTTCTTGGATTGAACAGAAAATAATTATAATCTGGCAGGAAGTTAATGTTAATGTCCAACCAAAGAAGTGGTTTGTAGTATATATTCTATGTGTGTGTAGTCAGAGTAGGAGAGCAGTGGACTTTGGTGCCTGTAATAGCTCTTTAAAAGATCTATCCAGTTAGCCCTGCTATACTTCTCTCCCCATAAACAACAAATTTCTTTCCTTGAAAAATATGCACCCAGGTATTTTTTGAAAATCACTAGTAAATCTGCTTTCATCACTCTTTCAGGCAGTGCATTCCAATTCTGAACTACTTGATAAAATTATAGGATTATAAGAAATAGGTGGTGCAGTAGACTGTTTAGCCTGTAGAACCTGCTGTCTGTCAGTAAGATCAAGGCTGATCTAATTGTGTCTTATCTACATTTCTGTGTCTGCACCTGCCCCCCCGCCAACCCCCCAATCTTTGACTTCCTATTAAACAAAAATATGCCAAAATAATGGGAACTGCAGATGCTGGAGAATCTGAGATAACAAAGTATGGAGCTGGATGAACACAGCAGGGTAAGCAGCATCTTAGGAGCAAAAAAGCTGACATTTCGGGCGTAGACCTTTCATCAGAGAGGGGGAGGGGGAGAGGGTTCTGAAATAAATAGGGAGTGAGGGGGAGGCGGATTGAAGATGGATAGAGGAGAGGAGACAGACAAGTTAAAGGGGTGGGGATGGAGCCAGTAGAGGTGAATGTAGGTGGGGAGGTAGGGAGGGAATAGGTCAGTTCAGGGAGGACGGACAGGTCAAGGGGGCGGGATGAGGTTAGTAGGTAGGATATGGGGGTGTGGCTTGAGGTGGAAGGAGGGGATAGCTGAGAGGAAGAACAAGTTAGGGAGGTGAGGACGAGCTGGGCTGATTTTGGGATGCAGTAGGGGGAGGGGAGATTTTGAAGCTTGTGAAATCTTGGCGGCACGGTGGCCCAGTGGTTAGCACTGCAGCCTCACAGCGACAGGGACCTGGGTTCGATTCCAGCCTCAGGCGACTGTCTGTGTGGACTTTGCACGTTCTCCCTGTGTCTGCGTGGGTTTCCTCTGGGCGCTCCGGTTTCCTCCCACAGTCCAAAGATGTGCAGGCTAGGTGGATTGGCCATGCTAAATTGCCCGTAGTGTTCAGAGGTGTGTGGGTTATAGGGGGTTGGGTCTGGTTGGGATGCTTCAAGTGGCGGTGTGGACTTGTTGGGCCGAAGGGCCTGTTTCCACCATGTAGGTAAACTAAACTAAACTAAATCTAAATCCCCATTGATACCATTGGGCTGCAGAGTTCCCGAGTGGAATATGAGTTGCTGTTCCTGCAACATTCGGGTGGCATCGTTGTGGCACTGCTGGAGGCCCAGGGTGGACATGTTGTTGTCTCAGGATTGGGAGGGGGAGTTGAAATGGTTCGTGACTGGGAGGTGCAGTTGCTTATTGCGAACCGAGTGTAGGTGTTCTGCAATGCGGTCCCCAAGCCTCCGCTTGGTCTCCCCAATGTAGAGGAGGCCACAGTGGGTACAGCGGATGCAGTATACCAATTGGCAGATGTGCAGGTGAACACCTGCTTAATTGGAAAGTCTTCTTGGAGCCTGGGACAGGGGTGAGGGAGGAGGTGTGGAGGCAAGTGTAGCACTTCCTGCGGTTGCAGGGGAAAATGCTGGGTGTGGTGGGGTTGGAGGGGATTGTGGAGCGGACAAGGGACTCATGGAGAGAGTGGTCGTTCCGGAAACTGACAAAAGCGGGGATGGAAAAATGTCTTTGGTGGTGGGGTCGGATTGTAGATGGCGGAAGTGTCAGAGGATGATGCGTTGGATTCGGAGGTTGGTGGGGTGACACACGAGGACGAGGGGGATTCTCTTTTGGCGGTTATTGTGGGGATGGAGTGTGACGGATGAGTTGCAGGAAATGCGGGAGGCACGGTCGAGGGCGTTTTCGACCACTGCGGGGGTGATGTTGTGGTCCTTGAAAAATGAGGACATCTGAGATGTACGGGAGTGGAATGCCTCACCCTGACAGCAGATGTGGTGGAGGCGAAGGAATTGGGAGTAGGGGATGGAATTTTTGCAGGAAGGTGAGTGGGTCGAGATGTATTCTAGGTAGCTGTCGATATCCATTTCGAGCCCACCGACTCCCACAGCTACCTAGAATACACCTCCTCCCACCCACCTTCCTGCAAGAATTCCACCCCGACTGACCTATCCCCTCCCTACCTCCCCACCTACACACACCTCCACTGGCTCCATCCCTGCCTCTTTAACTTGTCTGTCTCCTCTCCACCTATCTTCTCTTCTATCCATCTTCGATCCGCCTCCCCCCTTCTCTATTTATTTCAGAACCCTCTCCCCTCCCCTTTTTCTGATGAAGGGTCTAGGCCCAGAACGTCAGCTTTTTTGCTCCTAAGATGCTGCTTGGCCTGCTGTGTTTATCCAGCTGTGCAATTTGTTGTGCCAAACTCAGCCTTGATTATGTTCAATGGTCCACCTGCCACTGCTCTCGATGGAAAAGTACACAAAAATTGCAATGACTAAAAATTCTCCAAGGGAAGAACCGTCTTCTTAATCTGTTTGCAAAAGGATGACTGCATATTTTTAAACTGTGTCATCTCGTTATTTATTTCGCCACCAGAGAAAACATCCTCTCAACATCTACCCTGTCAAGCCTCCTTAGAACCATGCATATTTCAATAACCCCTTATCACAGAAATTGGCCTTGTGGGCCTGTATTAAATTGTTTCCAATGCTTCAGTAAGGAGAAAAATACTACACAGTTCTGGTCTCAAAAATGCCCTGTCAAGCTACAATAAGACTTACTTTCTTTTAGATGCTCCTGCTCACAATAAAGGCTAACATAACATTTGCCTTTCTAATTACTTTTACCTTCATGTTGACTGTTTTGAGATTCAAGTACGAAGATAACCAGATCCCTCTGCATCCCAGCATTCTGTAGTATTTCTCCATTTAAAAAACACTCTGCTTTTCTGTTCCTCCTATTAAGTGAGCACCCATGCATGTTCTCATATTTTACTTCAGTGGCCAAATTTTTGCCTAAGCATTTAACCTATCTATATCCCTTTGCAAAACAAGCTGCTTTCCTACCTGTTTCATTTTGTGCCTTTCTTCTTTTTAACTTCATTTTTTTTTGCTCCTCTTTGGATTTTTTTTCATATGTATCCTGTTGTGAAGATGTAAAAAATATTTGGTCAAAGTTTCTGTCATTTCCTTGTTTCACGTGCTTATTTTTCCACCCTCATTCTTTAAGGGGCCATTGTTTGCACTCTTGGGGCACCTTTTCTCTTTTATATACTTGTAGAGGAATTTTTCCTGTCTGCGTACATTTTATGCTGGTTTTTTTCACAAACTCCAAATTCTCTCTTTTGTAAAAGTCATCCTTTGCTGGTTTATAAGATCATTCTGGTCTCCTAGCCTTCCTCTAATCTTCATACCATCTTTAATTTTCTTGGTTAGGACTAGATGCTATATCCTTTCTTAGAGAGATTTTCTTTCTCAATGGAGTATCCATGGTGCCTGGGTTATGAACAAGTTCTGTTCCCAAGTACATTCACAAATGATTTGTGTGCCAATCGGAACACAAAATGGTACAGTATAAAATATCTAATCATAAGTACAACCAAAAGCTTGCCTGTTAGGTCCTTAAAAGTAGTAGTGATATGGGACCTTGTTTTTAAGTATGAGCATTTGTAAGTTGGATGTTCATAAATCAGGGGGCCACCTGTAAATAGGTGTTGAGAGCTACAAAATATCTGCCTAAATGTCTCAGTGCATCTCTGCAGTTTTATCTTTTAACCTGTTTTTCCAGTCTTACCAATGCTATGTTCATATCGTTGTCATTCCCTTTACATTTAAGACATTTGCTTTGACCTGCATTTCTTGAACTGAATATGAGACATTATTATGTTGTGATAACTCCTGTCTGGATAATTCTCTACAGAGTTCATGAATTAATCTTGCCTTTTTACCAGGTCTAAAATAACTGTTCTCTGGTTCACAATGTTTTGTTTTTTAAAAAAAAGCCTGTCTAAAAAACTATAACCTCATCTAGGCTAACTTTGCCAATTTGATTCGTCGAATTCATGTCAAGGTTAAAATCACCCATGATTTGTGTACTTTTTTCATAACCTAGTATTATTTCTTGTTTTGTTTCTATCATTAATATTTTTCCTTTGCTATTTTACATCTCCATTCAAACTGATTCCACATTTTGCTGTTCCAACTGGAATTATCTGTCAGTACTAGCCTTCATACAGTATTTTTGTTATTCATCCTTGTCTCCCAACAAACTCCATAAATCAATTTGCTCTGGTTACTGATCTTCTTGCCAGTTGAAAAACAGTTTCCTATGCATTCTATCAAAACCCCTTAAAATTGTGAATGTTTCTTTTACAATTCCCCAACACTTTCTAAGCTCCCCAATACCTTCTCCGCTCCAAAGAGAACAATCACAAGTTCTCTGATCTCTCTTGATCTCTCTCTCTCTCGGCCTCTCTGTCTGTCTCTCTCTCTCTCGGCCTCTCTCTCTCTCCCTCTCTCTCTGTGCCCTCCTCGCTATCTCTGCATGCCTGTCTCTCTGCATGTCTCTCTCTCTCTCTTGGCCTCTCTCTCGGCCTCCCTCCCTCTTTCTCTCTCTCTCTCGGCCTGTGTCTCTCTCTCTCTCTCTCTCTCTCTCTCCTCTCTCTCTCTCTCTCTCTCTCTCTCTCTCTCTCTCTCTCTCCCTCTCTCTCTCTCTCTCTCTCGGCCTCTCTCTGTCCCCTTACCATTCCCCCCACCTCTCTCTCCCTCCCTCTCTCTCTGTCCCCTCCTCGCTATCTCTGCATGCCTGTCTCTCTGCATGTCTCTCTCTTTCTCTCTCTCTCGCTCTCTTGCACTGTCTCACCCCCCCACACCCATGCGTGGATCTGAAGCTGCTCATTTCTGGTAGCATATTACTAAATTCTCGCTGCATCTTGTTCAAGACTTTATCCCAGAGAATGATGTACGGAGCCAAACACAATATTCTAGCTGTGGGCAACCTCTGACCCATAAATGTTGAGCAAAAATCCCTAGCGATGAATTTTGGATCTATTTATGAATCCAAGGTTTTCATATGCTTTTATTTCTGATCAGCTTTTGCCTGATCGGCCGCTCGAATAGTTAAACATGTAAAACCCAGGTCTTTGTTCCTGCTGACCGTAAAAAGATGTACAATTTACTTTGTGCTAATTCTCCTCATTCTGCCTTCCAACTTGTGGATTTACTTGTTTACTTTGCCAATATATCTCTGTTCTCCTTGAGAGTGCCACTTTCCTCTGCACTGTTTATTACTTCTGCGTTTTGTATAGTAAGCAACTTTGATATTTTGCCCTATGTACCCATATCCAGGTCATTAATATGCATTGGAAAGAGCTGTGATTATAATACCTACCGCTGTGGTCACCATTGTATACTTAGATTTGCAAAACAATAATTCACAGCTAATGCTTGCCATACTAAGGCAGTGAATTTTTAAATAGTATTACATTACATTTCAAGCGTGGAAGCAGACCACTTGTTCTGATGAAAGGTCATTGATTAACAAAACATTGGCGCCATTTCCTCCCATAGATGCTGTCTGACTTAAGTTTTGCCAGCAATTCCTTTTTCATATTCTTCCCATTTTATTTCATCTTTCCTTATTCACTTATCACATTCGATTCTCCTTTGTTGCTGTATGATATTTTCTATTATTGGCTCTTCAGATTTCTAAACTGTTATGTATCACTATAAGTTGCGTCCTATGTAGAAAATACATGTTAAATATAGAGATATTTTGACTGTTGTATGCATTTTGACACTTTGGAGCCAGTATTTATTTGGATTCTAATTGACTTTATTTCAACATTATAACCAGTACTATAAGGAGAATATTGATCCTTCAGATGATACCAGCTTTCAGAATACAACTCAAAAAAGAACAGGTGCACTTAATCTAGCATCTCATAGGCAAGATGCTTATACTTCAATGGAAGCTTATGAGGAATTGTTGAATCAAAAGCGACAAGAAGAGGACAGATATCGAAAATCTGATGATCCTGAGATTGGTCAGAGAAGGTAATAATAACAGATTGTTACAGACTGAGAAAATTTTGATTAACATTTCATGGGAAGTACATTATTTTAATGCAGATCATTTTCATGATATTGTGATGAAATATCTGCTCAACAGTTATATCTAAATTATTCTGATTCACGTAATTTGTGAATATGATCTCTTGAGGATTTCAGATGCTGATGGAAAACTGCTATCTAAACCATATTTATTAAATATTTTAATAATTTGCTGCCTTGTGATGGCTCCAAAAGATTACAAACACATTTCCTCAAAAGGTGCTTGAGGCAGAGTCCTGGAATATCTTTCAGGCTAAGGTAGATAGATTTGTGATAAACAACAGTGTAAAGTGTTATCAGGGTACACAGGAAAGTGGAGTATAGAGCTCAACCATGACTGGCAGAGCAGGCTTGAGGTGCCAAGTGACCCATTCCTCCTGATTTCTATTTTCTTTAAGGTTCACTTATTTATAAGCCATAACTCACTGGGGAAGTGTGCTGTCGTTGCAAAAATATACATTTGCTGGAACAAAATGTTTCTAATACTTTTACAGTAGTATGTATGTCGTTGGTCTCTTCAATTAAGAGGCATGGCAAAATATTTAAACTATAAATTATTCCTTTACAGAAATGTTCAGACGCAAACAGACAGAGGATCAGAGGCCTATGAAAATAACTTTGCTAATTCTGGCAACCACTTTCAGCGATCGAAAAATGAAAGCAGGTGATTGTTTGCTTAGGGCTATTGTACCCATATTGGCATTCTTGTACCCTGATCATTATGCAGAAATGTTCCTTATAGACATGTGTAGTGATATGATTTATAGTTACAAGGTAGAGAATTTCTCGCAGTCATGGATTGTCCACAAAACAAAAAAAAAACAGCCTGATCTGACAATAATGGGTGTCTGCTCCTTGCTCCTGGAGATGTCTGGCAACTAACCCTTAACCCCATGAGCCACCTTTCTTCTAATACACCCAGACTCTCAAAACAAAAAGTGCAACTTAGAAGGAGCTGTGTGTTCTTGTGCAGAAACACAGAAGGTTAGCCTTCAGGTGCAGCAAGTAATCAGGAAGGTAAATAGAATTTTGGCCTTTATTGTTAAAGGGAGTTGGAACTTAAAAACAGGCAAGTCTTACAACTGTTGGTGAGGCTGAACCTGGAATACTGTGTACGGGTTGGTTCTCCATATCTAAGAAAGGATGCAATGGTATTGAAGGTTGATCAGTAGGCGGATTTGGGATGAAACGGTTGACTTATCAAAAATGGCTGAATAGGTTAGACCTTTATCTACTAGAGTTTAGAAAAACAAGATCTTCTTTAAACATGCAAGATTCTGAGTGGGCTTGACAGCATAGAGTTGAGAAGATGTTTCCACCAGTTGCAGAATCTTGAACTAGGGCATGTATTTACGGAATAATGGGGATTCTCATTTGAAACTCAGATGTGAAGGAATTTCTTCTCCTTGAGATTACTGAATGTTTGGGATTTTCTACTGTAGAGAGCTGTGGACACTATATCACCGAAAGTATTTAAAGAGGAGGTAGATAGAATTTTTAAATATCAGGGAGCTGATGGCTGTGCTGAGCTGGAAAAAAAAGAGTAGTTGAGGCCTGAAGCAAATCTGCATGATCTTAGGGCAGCTTTGAGGGTTGAAGACCTACTCTTGTGCCTATTCCCTATGCTATTTTATGTTTTCTTTTAATGTGACATGTACAGAGTCAATGACATGTTTCTGACAGCGGTACAGGCAGAGAATGAAGTATTGGAAGCTCTGACGCAATGTAAACGGCATATATGGAATCCTCAACTCAGAAGATTTTGTAGTTACTGCAGTAACTGTGTATGGTTTGGTGAGAACGGGTTCTTACAATTTTAAACTCTTTTCCTTTGTTGCATAGATTATTTGTTTTATGAAGTGCAAACATCCAACCTGTTTATGAGCCATGAGAGCTGAAAATAAATTCATTATTGGATCAACCTTTCTAATCCAGATGAACCATCTCTGAAATTACTATTTACAATAGACAATAGGTGCTGGAGAGGGCCCTCGGCCCTTCGAGTCAACACCACCATTCATTATGATCATGGCTGATCATCCACAATCAGTATCCTGTTCCTGCCTTATCCCCACAACCCTTGATTCCACTATCTTTAAGAGCTCTATCTATCTCTTTCTTGAAAGTATCCAAATTTGGCCTCCACTGCCTTCTGGGGCAGAGCATTCCATATATCCACCACTCTCTGGGTGAAGAAGTTTTTCCTCAACTCTGTTCTAAATGGCCTACCCCTTATTTTTAAATTGTGTCCTCTGGTTCTGGACCCACCCATCAGCGGAAACATGCTTCCTGCCTCCAGAATGTCCAATCCCTTAATAATCTTATATGCCTCAATCAGATCCCCTCTCATCCTCCTAAACTCAAGCAATAAGTTTTAAAGTGAAAGGAGGTAGATATGGGGAGACGTCAGTGGTAAGTTCTTTACTCAGAGAGTGGTAGGGGCGTGGAATGCATTGCCGAAGAGGGTAATGGAGTCGGCCTCATTAGGGGCATTTAAGCGGCTATTTGATAGGCATATTGGATTATATAAAAGGTAGCGGTGGAGGTTAGATAGACCTTAGGTTTCAGGTAAAAGTTCGGCACAATATCATGGGCCGAAGGGCCTGTACTGTGCTGTACTATTCTATATACAAGCCCAGTCGCTCCAATCTTTCAACATACGATAGTCCCACCATTCTGGGAATTGACCTCGTGAACCTACCATGCACTCCCTCAATAGCAAGAATGTCCTTCCTCAAGTTTGGAGACCAAAACTGCACACAATACTCCAGGTGCGATCTCACCAGGGCCCTGTACAGCTGCAGAAGGACCTCTTTGCTCCTATACTCAATTCCTCTTGTTATGAAGGCCAGCATGCTATTAGCTTTCTTCACTGCCTGCTGTACCTGCATGCTTGCTTTAATTGACTGATGTACAAGAACACCTAGATCTCGTTGTGCTTCCCCTTTACCTAACTTGACTCCATTGAGATGGTAATCTGCCTTCCTGTTCTTGCCACCAAAGTGTATAACCGCACATTTATCCACATTAAACTGCATCTGCCATGCATCCGTTCACTCACCTAGCCTGTCCAAGTCACCCTGTATTCTCATAACATCCTCCTCACATTTCACACTGCCACCCAACTTTGTGTCATCAGCAAATTTGCTAATATTACTTTTAATGCCTTCGTCTATATCATTAATATATATCGTAAACAGCTGCGGTCCCAGCACCGAACCTTGTGGTTTACATTCATGACTCTTGAGGAATGGCTGAAAGTACTGGGATCCAACAATTAGTTGCAGCAACATTACTGCTGTCCAGGAAAAGCTGACCTGAGTTTGTAGGAATGTTATCAAGGTGTTCATTTTTATTGTACATTAGCATTTGGTTAGATGTGGCACCAAATGGAATGAACAGAATTACTTCACAGAGAGCTAGCATGGAACAAATGGGCCAAATGTCCTCATGTTCTGTTGTGACTCTGCCAACACTTTACTAGCTCACTGATATTTAAATTGTTTATCTGTTGACTTCCTTTATTCAGTTTTATATTTATACAGAAGCTAATACTTCTTGCTACGTATAGAATCTGTTGACTTAGCTTTTTGGAATCCAAAATAAATGACCTCATACTTTTCCCATGTTGACCTGTCCTGCAGAGTTTTTACCACGAACTTGAACTTCAATTAGACACTGGTAGAACAGACAAGAGCATAAAACTATTTACTGTGTCACCTAATTTGGTGTCATCAGCACCTTAGGTATGTGTTTTTCTATCTCTTCATCCAGGTCACATTATTATAATGAAAAAGGCCCAATACAGATCGATGTGTAGGGCAGTGTCGCCATAGGTTGTTGGGTAATTGGGGCATGTACAAATTAAACTTGTCAGGTTTTTTTAACCAACCTCCAAACCTGTTGCTTTCAATTTAAATCACACTTCTGTTAAAAATCTCTTAATTGAATCTTACCAACTCCATTATGGGAGACTGAAAGAGGTACAAACACATGAGATACAGCGAAACTTACCAAATTGCAACCAACGTTGGTAGTAGAAAGGATTTTTCTCGATTCGAGTGGCTGGAAATTAATTTCTAGTGGTGTCCCGCAGGGGGATTGGTACTTGGTCCTTTGTTGTTTGTATCACAAACAACGCAGTTGAGAATATGGGGGATTATGATAAGTAAGTTTGCAATGACACAAATATTGGCTGGGTGGTTGACACTGCACTGAGGAAGAAGGTCATGGTTACAGTCAGATATAAATGTGTTGGTCAGATGAGCAAATCAGTGGCAGATGGAATTATCCCTGAGAGTCATACTATTTAGAAACAGACCTTTCAGCCCAACTTATCCAAGGGATCAAGTTTCCCAAACTAAACTAGGGCCACTTGCCTGCTTTTGGCCCATGACCCTCTGAATCTTTCCTGTTCATGTAACTGTCCAAATGTCTTTTCAATGTTGTAACTGTATTTGCATCTCTTATTTCCTCTGGCAGTTCATTCCACATACGAACTACCCTCTGTGTGGAAATGTTGATGATTAGGTCCCTTTTAAGTCTTTCTCCTCTCACTTTCAAACTATTCCCTTTAGCTTTGGACACCCCCACTTTAGAGAAAAGACCTTTGCTATTCACCTTATCTATGACCCTCATGATTTTATAAAATCCTATGAGGTCACCCCTCAACTTCCTACATTCCAGTGACAAAAGCCCCAGCCTATCCAGCCTCTCCTTATAACTCAAACCCTCCAATCCTGACACTATCCTTGTAAATTTCTTCTGAACCCGCTCCAATTTAATAATATCCTTCCTATAGCAGGGGGACCAGAACTGCATGTAGTACTCCAAAAGTGTCCTCACTGACATCCTGTACAACCTCAGCATAACTCCTCTGCTCAGTGGTCTGAAGAATGAAGGCAAGTGTGCAAAATGCCACCTTATCCGTACTGTCTACCTGAGACGCAACTTTCAAAGATAATATACCTGAATCCCTGGGTGTCCTACCATAAACTGTACGAGTCTTACCTTTGTTCATCTTACCAAAATATAATACCTCACATTTATCCAAATTAAACTCCATCTGCCACTCCTCAGCCCTTTGGCCTAATCGATCAAGATCCCTTTGATGGATAACATTGGATAATCTTGAGTAACCTTCTTCGCTGTCCACTAAACCACCAGTTTTGGTGTCATCCACGAACTTACTAATCAAGCCTCCTAAATTCTCATTCACGTCGTTTATATAAATGACAAACAACAGAGGAGCCAGCACCAATCCCTAAGGAACACTGGCTAAGGGCCGCCAGTACAAAAAAAAAATCCTCCACCACCACCCTTTGTCTCCTACCGTCAAGCTAATTTTTCATCAGGTTGGCAAGCTCTTGAGGTGGAAGAAGTAATATAGACGAGGTAGTACTCAGTAAATGGCAGGGACTAGGAAGCTCAGGAACAGAGAGACCTTTGGGGTTTTCGTCCGCACATCTATGAAGGTGGCAGGGCGTGTTAATAGTGTAGTTCAGAAGACATGTAGAACACTTGCATTCATCGTTCAAGGCATTGATTATAAGATTACATAAATTGTGTTGGAGCTGTATAGGATTGTGATTAGGCCACAGATGGAGTATTATATGCAGTTTTGGCCTCTGCACCGTAGAAAGGACTTGATTGCACTGGAGGGGCTGCAGAGGAGATTCAGCAAGATTTTATCTGGACTGGAGCACTTTAGATATGAAGAGAAGCTGGATAGGTTTAGGTTGTTTTGTTTTGACCAGAGAAGGTTGGGGGTTGTGGGGATACATGGTGGAGATGTATAAGATTGAGGGGCAAGGACAAGATGGATAGGAAACCCTTAGTTGAAGGGTCAATAACAAGGGACATATTTTAACATGAATTGCATGAGATTTACAGGAAATTTGGGAGGAAATTGTTTTCCTTGTAGTGGGTGGTGGGAGTCTGGAATGCATTTCCTGGGAGGGTAGTTGAGGCATGTAACTTCAATTTTTAAGAAGTACTTGGATGAGCACTTGAAGTGACATAACAATCAATGGGAATAGTGCAGATTCAGTATGGGTTTGGTGGCACAGACTTGATAGGTCAAAGTGCCCCGTCTGTACTGTGAGATTCTATGATTCGATGCCTTGTGAAAATTATACAATTAATGTGCATAGAAACTCCCTTATCTACTACGTTCAACCTAAATTAAGTGTATTAATTTGTTTTTTTTAGATGGGTCTTACCCTTCCAAAATCCTTACTTGTTACCTCATGTTTGCTACAATTTATTTGCCCAAATTCTGAGTTATCTTCCTAATAACAGCATCTTACCCCCAACTGACATTAGCCTTATAGCATATAATTTCCTAATTTGTGGCTTACTTTTTACAATCCAAGGAACCCCTTTCTAATCAAAAACATTTTTGAAGATAGTGATAAATGCATTGACAATTTCCACACCTTTTTTTAAGTACCTTAGATGAAAGCAATTATATTCAGGAGATTTGAACTGAGTTAATTCCTCTGTAGTTTTTTTTTGCTTTTCGTGTCAGTGGTATTTCATTTACATTCTATATTGTGTAACTCAGTGCAAAAATCACTATTTCATAAGTCTGCCATTTCCTGATTTCCAGTTATAATATCACCTGCATGTTTAGTTAAGGAACCAGCTGTACTATATATTCATAAAAATCTTTAATTTTGCCCTGGATACCCCTTGCAAGCATTTTCTTACTCCTTGAAATCATATGTTATTTAAGTGTAGCACTCTTAATGTAGTTGTACATTGCAAGGTGTTTCGCAGGAGTGTTGTATAAAAGAACACTCAAACTACATAATTATGCAAACTTGAGGGAAGGAATTCCAGACTTTAATGAAAATAAAGACAAGGTCATTGATAGAGATGCACAACAAGTGAGAATTGCAGAAGCGCAGATATCTTGTAGGATTACAGGGCTGAATAAGATTGGTGAAAAAAGTGGGCTGCGACCACGGGTGGATTTGATGGAATAAGAATTTTGAAATAGCAACGTTGACTTCTATTAGTTTCCTGTTAGGCAGTGAGCAAAGGGGTGATAGGTGAATAGAGCAGTGTGTGCTAGGAGATGGCAGCAACATTTTTATTATTTTAGAATCATGGAGGATAGAATGTGGGAGGGCAGGCAGGTGTTTATCTAAGACCTTTTCTGTTTTTTTTTATAATCAGGTGGAAGCCTGATTTCTGCAGATTAGTAGACTGCATGTGCTAAATTTGCTCATAAGTGCAAGGGCCTCACAGCTGCCAAATGAGGTAAATTTTTAACTATATTTTAATGTCCAGTTGAGCTCCTCGTCCACAGGAGATATCGTATACTTGAATTATCTGGCATGCACGAGTATATGACAGTTAGAAGGGGAAATGATTTGGGGTGTAAACTTTCACATTTAATAAAGCTTGGTGTGAAGCTCTTAAATATTTGGAAAGACTCAAGACTATCCCTGTCAGAAACAGACCCACAGCTCAAATTAATCATCGATTTTCCAAATTCAATTGACAACAAGTTGATTGTTAGTGCAGAAAATAAACCAGGGGTCATGGTGGATGTCTTTTAGACTGCATTCTCTCATGCCTGATTTTCCTTGAAAGAGCACTGGGTGCAAAATTTAAAGTCACTAACTTCTAAGTATCTCTGGTACTTGTCTGAAATATACACTTTGTGCCTTTAATATGCAAATCAATGCCCCAACACGTTTTAGAGCCCCAGTTGAACTTGATAACTAACTGGACAAGTCATGCCCTACGTGTGCGTTTTCTGTGCCTATGCCAGCCAACCAGCTGTTGCTTAAAGTGACTTTCAAGTAACTTTATACAGGGACAAATGTTATATATACAGTGGAACTCCATGGCCCAGCTGTAACACAATCTCATTTCGTGGACCCTAACGTGTATGTTATAGCAGACTTGTACTGTACGCCACTTACCTATCGACCATGGTTATCGAATTGGTATATGATCACAAATCATGAAAAGTAGCAGTGCATTGTTATCAAGAGCATAAATAATTCAAAGCATTAGGGTTCATGTCTAAAAGGTTAGAACCAAGACTGGAAGCAATGTGGGCAGCTCTGGCCTATATAATATGATAAGGACGTCGAGATCTACAAGGTCAAGTCCAGAATTTTGGACTTTACATTGATCTGGAAAGACTGCAGGCTTGGACTTCTTCCTTTCCAAGTGAAAGCTCTAGGGTTACTTAACCAAATTTTTTAAATCATCAAGCGGTTTGATAGTATCAGAGATAATGGGAACTGCAGATGCTGGAGAATTCCAAGATAATAAAATGTGAGGCTGGATGAACACAGCAGGCCAAGCAGCATCTCAGGATTTCCAAGATAATCAGCTTTTGTGCTCCTGAGATGCTGCTTGGCCTGCTGTGTTCATCCAGCCTCACATTTTATTAAGCGGTTTGATAGGGTGGATATGGAGAGTTAGTTTCCACTTATGAGGAGTCCAAAGCAAAGGATGGTCATTAAAGTCAAACAAATAATTTGAGAAATTTCTTAACTCCGAGAATGGTTAGAAATTCATTTAATAATGTAGATCCATTTAGAAGAAAAATATACAAGTAAAGGAAATGTTGTCGTAGTTCCAGAGGACCAGAGGCTGTGGTCTTAGGAAGAGATGACCAGTGAATTACAAAAACAGAAATTGCTGGAAAGCCTCAGCAGGTCTGGCAGCATCTGTGGACTGAAATCAGAATTAACATTGTGGGTTCAGAGACTCTTCGTCAGAAATGAGGGTCACCACACATCAGGTGAGTGGTGAGGTTGAGAAGGCAGTACCTTCATGGTGACCTCAGTTGGTGCGGGAATTGAACACATGCTTTTGGCATCACTCTGCATTGTAAATCAGCCCTCCAGCCAACAGAACTAACAACCCCGATAGATAACTACATCAGAGAGTGAAAGGAATGGAAGGATGTGCCGGTAGAGATAGATCTTGTGCAGTGGGAGAAGATTTGTGTGATATATTAAAGTACAAGTTACTTTGTGCTAGCGATGCTGTTCAATTGCTCAGTTGATCTCTATGTACAGAGTTTATTGGTTTTGTTGTTTTGCATGCTGCTATGGTCAATATCTACCTCTTATATCTGAAGTTGTATTTCTGCCTGTTTGTATGTTTGGAAATACCTTGTACTGGACATCTTCGTAAAACCGCAGTTGAATTAGGTGATATATTTTGGCAATTCTTGTTTTCTGCCTTGGCAGGAACTGTATGGGAAGATGACTTCTGTATCCACTGTTAGACCAATTTCGTTCTCTTGGTAATGTATTATCTGGAATGCTGCTGTCCAAAGTAATTTGGATACTTTGTTTTGGCATGATCTGCTAGTTTAGATTAGTCTTTCAAGTTGCTTTCAGTTTCCGCAGTGGTGTTTAATTGCAAATTGTTGTATTAATGAAATAGAAGTTTAGATTACTTGCTATGAAAGTTTTTCTTCCCCTCATTGCTACTTTCTCCAATTGCTTCTTGAAGTGCTGTATTAAATTATGATTCCATGGATCTGAGGTGATTTGCTGAAGTTGCCAGTTTCATCCATGATTGAATGTTGACAGGCTATTTGATTTGTATACGTATCATAGCTTGGCTTTACAGGACATCTAAATGTAGGGCTTTTCTACTTATGATTCTCTCAATACCTTGTGATCCTATTGAATTTCTTTTTTTCTCTCCTGTGGATAGCCGTTAAGGCCAATTCGAGGATACTAATTGAAGCCTAAATTGTGACCATAATGTGGAGGTGCTGGTGGTGGATTGGGGTGGGCAAAGAAATCACATGACACCAGGTTATAGTTCAGCAGGTTTATTTGAAATCACAAGCTTTTGGAGTGCAGCTCCTTTGTCATGTGCAGTGAGCGAGAAGAGCACACAGAACACGGAGTTTACAAGCAGAGAGATCAAAAGATCATACAATTGGTGTGAGTGGAGTGTCAGATAATAAGCCTCTGCAGGTGACCAAGAGTTGTAAATGGTGAGTAAAGTGTCAACAGCTGAATAACCAGCAAAAGGATGATAATCTGATTAAATGAAGCAGAGAGATAATTACAAAAAATTAAAAGCAAAGTGGTGCTGGAGACAAGCTAAATGACAGGAATAACATGACAGGTATAAGAATAAAGCTGCATGCTGAGGATCTAACCAAAGTAATAAATAATTCAAAACTGTACAAAATAATTAAGGTAGAAAGATCATAACAAGTTATCAAGGTGATGGTGTCAAAACAGGACTGTAAGGAAGATTTTGTAGATACAAAAGAGTGTAGAGGGGTCATATTTGGTGAGGCATGAGCCCAAGATCATGGTTGAAGCTGTCTTCATGGGTACAGAACTTGGCTATCAGTCTCAGCTTGGCAATTCTGCATTGTCATGTATCTCAAAGTCCACCTTGGAGGATGTTAACCCAAAGATCTGAGGCTGAATGTCCTTGACTGCTGAAATATACCTCGAAGGGGAGAAAACATTCCTGTTTGATGATTGTTGTGTGGTGCCCATTCATCTGTTGTCATAGCGTCTGTGTGCTCTTGCCAATATACCATGCCTTGAGGCATCTCTACCTGCAACGTACAAGATGGACAACATACTTAACATGTAATTTCCAGGAATAAAATGCATTATGAATCTGACTAACATTGTATTCAAGATAGTGCTGGAAAAGAGCAGGTTGTAACAAAGACAACTTTTGGTATAAATGATTTACATAAACAAGTGCAAAAGTTCTTGCATATTGAAAATGCACCAAAATCTAGGCAAAAATACTACGCACAAATGTGATAAAATGTGAGGCTGGATGAACACAGCAGGCCTAGCAGCATCTCAGGAGCACAAAAGCTGACGTTTCGGGCCTAGACCCTTCATCAGAGAGGGGGATGGGGTGAGGGTTCTGGAATAAATGGGGAGAGAGGGGGAGGCGGACCGAAGATGGAGAGAGGAAGGTGATGTGGCTGTGGTACCTGGTTTGCTTCAGGACATGGTCGAGCAGTTTCAAGGCCGAAGAGATTACAAGAGAGTTGCAATGGGAGAGAGATTCCCTGAGGTTGGTCCGGAGGGAGGAGGGTAACTTCGTGCATGTTTTAACAGAACTCCTTAGTTTAAACTATACTTCCTTTTTATTGCATGTAATGTGTTCAATATAAACTCTTCAAACTAAGACTTCATATATTTTCCTAATAAGACAGTTGCCTGTATGATATTTGAGGTTTATGACATACAATTCAGTTACATTTTTCAGATGAGCTCCTTGTGATTTAGTGTGAACATTTACATCATCTGCAAGGATTGAAAAAAAGAAAATTTTTCTTTGACAAAGCCTGTGATGTTGGCACACACTCAATGGAGTTGTATTATAGCCAACACAAGTTTGCATTTAGAAATAGGGTTCCCCTGTTCGTCAGTTGCATTATAGCCAACTCACATTGCCAGAACATGTGTTATTGCAGAACCCCCTGTATATACTAACATATCTGTTAGGAGCAGGAATAGGCCACTCAGCGCCTTGAACCTGCTCTACCATTCAATGAGATCATAGCTACTGTGATTGTAACCTGAACTCTGCATTTCTATTTATCCCTGATAAACTTCGCCCTTGCTGATCAAGAATTCATTTACCTCTACCTTAAGAATGTCGAAAGGCTCTGCTTTCAAAGCCTTTTGTGAAAAGGAATTCCAAAGAGCCATGACTGTCTGTGAAGATGATTTTGGCTTATCTTTATCCTGAATAGATGATTCCTTGTTTTAAATAGTGCCTCCTAGTTCTAGACTGTCTTACAAGTGGAAATAGTCTCTTTTCATCCACCATATCAGAATGCCTCAGGATCTTTTGTATTTCAATCAAGTCATTTCTTATGGTTCTAAACTCCAACAGATACAAGCCTGACCTGTTCCGCTTTTGGGGCAACCTGTCAATTACTGGTATTAGCCTAATAAATCTTGTCCAAACTGCTTCCATTAGTATTTACATTTTTCCCTAAGTTAATGCTGTACACAGTGCTCAAGATGTGGTCTCATTGGTGCCATGTTAACAGAAGCATAACCAACCCATCTTTGTATAAATTCTCCCTGTAATAAACAATAACTTTCTATTAGCTTTCTTAATTAACTGCTGAGTGTGCATACTAGCTTTTTTATGGGTCATACAGTGTGTTAGGGTGCCACAGTCAATTTGTGCAGCCTCCTTACAGTTGCTGCTGTTATTCCACACAGCTTGCAAGAATCTTGTTGTAATTGTAGGTGCTGAAGCTCTTCAAAAGCAACTCTTTAGATTCCCATTCCTGCCCCACATGCAGTCTTGTGCTCCTATTCCTAGTCACATCACATCTGAATTACCTATATGACAGTTGGAACTGACTCAAACAAATGTGTCTCAGTAATTTTCCCCCCTTTCTGTGGCACAGTGTCTGCAGCTTAGAATCCAACTCCTCAAACCGATGTGAAGTTGCTACAGCTGCAAGCACTTGTTACGGATGTATTCTGTCAGGATTGTATTAGTATGCAACAGCTCCCAAATGTTGTGGGAGCTATACTTGAGCTGACCTGCCATCTCTGCATTTTATTTGATTAATCAATCAATCAATCAATCAATCATTCCACTGTTTCTACATTTCACCCTTTATTGTATATTTGTTTTGTTTTACGCTCCATCTTACATCTGACAAACTTTTTAAGAAAAAGGAGATTTAAAAAAAGACCTAAATACAAACTAGAAACCTAAATACAAATTCATATCTTCCTTTTTCTTTAAAAGCTAGAAATACTCACAATTCAGCTTCTTTGTTTTGGCAAAAGCAACCAAATACCCCTCTTATTTACCATTTAACTTGTTGAGACATTTGACTCCAGCGCCATATTTTAAGTTGTATTCTGTTGACTGCTCCAATATGCTCCCAATTAAAGGGCCTGTCTGATTCACTTGAGATTTCAGTTTCAGCTGGCACTTAATTAATCTGCTCCTTGACTGCAACCTTTAAAACAAAAACTCTGCTTTAGGCGAGCACCTACAGAATTTAAACTGTATACTTTAATATAACCATAAACTACAATATAAATTGGGCTAAAATAGATCTGTATCATTTAAAGGCTTGGACTTGCTTATCCAGCAAATGCAGGCATTTAATCTTAGCTTGAACCGAAACAAAAAGAGAAATTGCTGGAGAAACTCAGCAGGCTTGGCAGCATCTGTGGAGGGAAAGTGTCAATGTTTTGAGAGCAGTGACCCTAGCCTGGATTGAGCTTGCTAGTGAAATTTATACGCACCCAACACAAAGGGCCTAGCATTGTGACTTAAGAGCCATCTGAAACTGGATTCTCATAAAGAAGCCGCCTTCTTGCCCATTAAATGCAGACATTCAGTCTTGTTCTATTCATCTAGTAACTGTAACAACTGCCTTCACCCTGAAACAAAAAAAAACTCTGGCCCTCCATGATATAAGGTTTAGAGAGACACCGCCTGTATTAGTTCCATTTGTGACAAGTAATTAGATTATCATGTGGAAACAATCATTGCTTTGTGTTTTCTACATTGTAAAACATGAAAATAAAGTGAGAAGTTTTCCCTTTTTTATATTCTCTTTTATATTTATTGACCTGGCCATAACATATTGAAACATTTCATGATTGTTTAGAGAATGAATTTTGTTTTTAAGTGCTTTGTCCAATATGTAGGCACTAGTGGCAACCAACCTGCATCTATAATGTTCCACAAATGACAGTGAGGTAAATAATTTATTTTAATTTGTAATAATGCACTTTGAAAGATGAGTGGTGAACAGATGCTTAGATGGATCCATGTTAAAGTGTGTTCTGTTCAGCTGTGCAGTACTTCCTCAGCACTATATTCATGGATTATGCATTGAACTTTAGTGTACTGAAATAATCTCTCCAGTTTATATGTATACTGAAATAGAACTGACTTGGGAACTTTAACTTTACCTTGTTCACTCAACTTTAGTGACAGGTTCTTAAGACTTCACAATTGTACATCAAAAAATATCACTTGGTATTGCTTATGTTGATACAGGAACATAACTCTTGATTCTGTGTTAAGTTCACGTGACAACTTAAGTAATTTTTATCCTGTATTGAAACTCCTTCTCAACAAGAATAGTGGGAAAACTATTAAATGTCTTTTTTAAAATAACATTGGCTAAACCCTTTGCTACAGTTACTATAAAGAAAGGAGAGATCAAAAACCAACAGCATACGTTGACGATGGTTACAAGGAAGACGACAGGAAGAGACCTGTTTCAGCGGCAGGAAAATCTAGGTAAATGTCTATAATTTTATATTTTCATATTCCTTCAAAAGGAGCTACAACATTTAGCACCTGGGCACAGACAAAGCATTCCATTCTACAAATTGACATAGTAATAACTCTTTGTATCATTCTTACAACTTGCTTTCCCACCTAATTTTTTTATCGTAGCAAGTTTGGCTATATTGCAGTTTCCCTAATCAAAATTGTTGAGATTGGTTATAAATAGCGGATTCTGTGGGACTCCATTATTTGCTGTCTGTCACCCTGATAATAATTCTTACTAAGTTTTCTTCCTGTCACCCAATCTTCAATCTTTGCTACTTATTACTTTCAATCATGTGAATCTTAATTTTGTGTAATAAGTAATTGTATGGCATCTGACTCAGATTTTCAAGAATCATTCAATAAGATACATCTCCCTCTTCGATGTAACTAACCTAATTGCAGCCTCTTAACAAAGCCCAATATATTCATTAAAAAATAAAATTCCTCTTGCACACATTCATGTTGATTCTGTCTAATTATTATGCTTTTCTAAGTGTCCTATTATCAGGTCTTTGCACTAATAGAATCCAGCATTTAGTTGACTACTGATGTCAAGCTAACTAGCCTATTTCTTTCACTTCTCTTTATCCTGAATTTTTGTTTGCTGACTTCCAGTTCATGAGGTGAATTCTAGAAGACCCAAACCTAAGTATCTGGTATCTCCAGGCTACCTTCTGACAAACCCAAGAATGCATGCCATCTAGCTCAGAATACTTGTCCGTAACTCTCTTGTTTTTGCTAATACTAATTTCTTCAAGTTTCTCCCTATTTGCAGAATGTTTATTTTTACTTCTACCTTGTTTAATATCTGTGATTCCTTTATTCACCATTATAATTACCATCTCTAACTCTAATGGGTTTACAATTGTTAGTCTATCCTATTCATAGCCCAGTAGAAACTTTTATCTGTTTTTGCCTCATGTTGGTTTACTCTCATTATTTTTCTTTCTTTATCAATTTCATGGTCATCTTTTTGCTGAATTCTAAAATTTTGTCAATTCACAGGCTTCCCATTCTGGCCGGCATCATTAATCACTTCCTTTAATCTAATGCCATCCTTAACTCCGCTTCTTGGACCAATTCTTTCATGGAGTGTTAATTTGTTAAGCAAACATATTTAAAGTTCTAAACTAATTCTTTAAATGTCTTTATTGCTATCCACCATTATGTCTTTTAAATATAGTTTTACAATCTGTTCTAGTCAGTCCATCCCTTATACCCTTGTAATTTGCTTTGTTCAAATTTAAAAACCTGGTTTCTGACTTAACGCAATCATGTTAATACATACTAAAATTCTATCAAACTTTCCCTAGAGTCCCCGTTATTACCAGGATTTTCATTAACCTTCTCTCATTGTGCAAAAGTATAATTAAAATATCCTGTTCCCCTGGGGTTCATAATATGATCTAGAAAATTATCTAGTACACATTCCACAAACTCACCATCAGCTCAGTTAACTGCAATTTTGCTCAGCTTGCTTTAACCTGGTCTTACTCTATTACAATTGTCATACCCATCTCTAAATTTCTGCTTTATACTCTCCTGGACATGACTGTTTGGGTTGTGGGCGGCGGGGTTGCCAAAAACATTTGTCATCAGTGTTCCTTATTGTTTCATGCTGATTCTACTTCTGGTTCGTTTGCTCTAATATCCTTCTTCACTGCTGCCGTCGTATGATAATATCAGAACCCTTTACTTTTCCAATCTTTTCAAAATGTCAAGTAGCTTGCATTTTAAAGGATACATCAACTACTTCCAAGTTAATTAGTGATTGCTTTCAATTGGCTGTTGAGTTAGTACATAAATTCTTGGGTTCATACTATAAATTTAAAATTGGTGAAGTTGACAGGATGTTGTGTGGCCCAGAGTGAGAGCCTTGGCTGTCACTTGAGGGGTTCTGTTTGGATCACTTACTCCCAGTTGTGGATCTTGAAGTCTCTATTCCCTCTACTTGCAACATGATGAGGAGAAGCAGCATAGGTAACAAAGATGTCTGCTTTTTGCAGAAAGAAACAGGGCAAGAGAAGGCTTCTCAGGAAGCCAAATCTACGCAGGGTCTTCAGGGAGTAGTTTGCTCACTGCAACCTAAGCCAGGAGCAGTACATGCGTTGTGTTCTTTTACAGAGAAGGTGCTCAAGTTGCCACCTGTTATAGGCAGAACTGTGTGGAAGGTTTGGCATGAGTGTGTTAAACATCAGTGTTAGTTTCAAATTGCTGATGACACAAAGATAGGTAGGAAAGTGAGTTATGAGGAGGATAGAAGGAACCTACAAAGGGCCACAGATAGGTTGAGTGAATAGGCAAAGATCTGGCAAATGGAGTACAATTTGGGAAAATGTAAAAAAAGTCAGTTTTGGCAGGAAGAATGAAAAAGGTGAGAGGATGCAGAGGGTTCTGAGTGTTCCAGTACATGAATCACAGAATGTTAAAATACACGTTCAGCAAGTACTCAGGAATGCTAAATGGCATTATTATTTTGCAAGGAGAATTGAATGCAAGAGTAGGGAGTTATGCTGTGTTTATACAGGGCATTGGTGAGACTGCATCTGGAAATACAGTGTGCATTACTAGTAACTGTATCTACAGCGGAATGTTAAGGCATTGGAAGCAGTTCAGAGAAGGTTTACCAAACTAATACCTGGAATGAGCACATTGCCTCATGAGGAAAAGCTAGAAAGGCTACTTGTATCCTCTGAAGTTTAGAAGAGTTGGAGGTGACTTAATTGAAACATACAGGATCCTGAGTGGATTTGACTGGGTAGGTGTTGAAAGAATGTTTCCTCTTGTGGGAGAATTTAGAACTAGAGGTCATGGTTTTAAAAATAAGGGTTGCCCATTTCAAACGGAGATGAGGAAACCTTTTATTTCTGAGAGTTGAACCTTTGGAAATCTCTTCCTCAAAAGGTTGGGGATGCAGAATATTCAAATATTTTTAAGGCTGAAGTAGTTCAATTCTCAATTACCAAAAGGATGAAAGATTGTTGGGGATATGCAGGAATGTAGAGTTGAGGTTAAATTCAAAAGAGCTTATTGAATGGCGGAACAAGCTCCAAAGGCTGAATGGTTTCTTGTCATTGTGTTTGAATATAAAGAAAGCTACTGTACACTGTGCAAATAATTCATTCTGTCCCTTCTTCCCAGAGAGATGCAAATGGAGCAAGTATGCAGCTTTGCCTTGTTAACAAGCTTCCCTATAATGTAGGGTACTATGGACCTTGCACATGTTGCTTTGCTGTTCCTTTAAGCAAATTAAGGTATACTGCAACCGCAAAGAATTCCACTTCCTCAGTGTGTGTGACCATGAGTCAGTATAACACACAGGAAAGTAACTCTTGCATCAGTCATGATGTCCTTATTTTGCGCCAGTCTGCTGGGCTAGCAGTATTTGAGACACCATGAGAAACTAACAAATAATGTTCAGTAACAAGGCTATCTATGAATTTGATGGGCAGTATGCACATAACAAGGTCCATTCTACACATGAAATGTCATTGACCAGATCAATGCTTTTGCTGTCTAAACTGCTGTGGAAGAACTTGAGAGATTTTCACAATTTGTTGTGGTCCACTGCAACCTACAAAGGCCTGTCATCATGAGAACACAGTCCTGCTGCCAGCATCTGTGTGCAGTGAAGAAGAAGGGAGGTCATAACCTTCAAGGTTTGGCAATCTTTCTGAAGTTTGTGAATGCAACTCCAGCTAACTGTTCAACAATAAGCACTCTATTTACCCTCTAACTGACAATCACGGCAGTCTTTTAATCACAATGCTGAAATAAAAACTATCAAAATTGAACTTCACAAACCAGCTTTATCAATCAAACTATCCAGTGTTACATACAGGTGTCGTTTGGATCACCTTTGTGCACTGTCTTGGTGCTGCCTTTTGTATGTCTTTGCCTAGCCTAGTGCATATAAGGGACTACTATTGATGAAGTCATTCAGCACTGAATCAACTGCACCTTTTTCAAGCTGAAATTTCACGTCTTTGTTGACTTTGAAAGGCTCCTTTGGCAGCAGTCTTGATCTATAAGGCTGTTGTGTTGAACACCCTCCTCTAATGTAACAAGAACTGGACCATTCACAAATTCATATTAAGATCTTTGAGAGCTTCCCCCAACAGGTCCTATGTCGAACCCTGGGTGTCAAATGGGAGGAACACCAGACTAATGTGAACATGCTCCATAAAGCTGCATCTACCAGCATTGAAGCCCTTCTTCTGAAGGAACAACTCCCATGGATGGGCCATTTTGTCTAGATGCCCAAAAGCTACTGCCTTCGGCAGTTTCTATTCTTTCAATGCATAAAGGGCAACCAAAGAAAAAGTTACAATGATCTGCTCAAGATCAACTTGAAGCAAGGAAGCATTGACTCCACTAGGAGGTGAAAAATTCAATCCAAACCTCTTTAAGACTTAGTCAGTCCACTGCAAGATGGAATGACGGCAGCAGAGGGAGGAGAAGGAAGTCAACACTGGCCTGCAAATTCCATTACCTATCTAACCTGCCCCTGTTGCAGGAAAAAAAATTCTTGTGGATCCAAAATTGGGCTCCTTAGTTATCTGACAGACATCATCTTCGATCTGCACAACTGCTGATGGTGCCAAATGCTCATAAGCAATGCTAACCCAATGGCTGCAACACGACTGGTATATGTAGACAGCTTTCAGTGAGGAGGACTGCAGGTAGCCTTGGAAAGTAATATGGCTTTGGCCATCAAAAGCCTGGCTCTGTTCTGAACCATTTCTGGCAATGGATGCGGTAACAGTCTGGCTGGCTGTCAGGCAACAGCAAAGGCACAGGTTGAGTGGTAATATAGAATCTTTTCATTTGAGAGAAGATAGGAGATTCTTGCATCATTAGATTAAATTAGATTAGATTCCCTACAGTGTGGAAACAGGCCCTTCGGCCCAACAAGTCCACACCGCCCCTTGAAACATCCCACCAGACCCAGACCCATTCCCCCTATAACCCACACACTCCTGAACACTACCGGCAATTTAGCATGGCAAATCCACCTAGCCTGCACGTCTTTGGATGTAACCTAGGAGACACATCAAGAGTCCTAATAAATTTTTAAGGGATAAGTACTGGATTATTGTTATACAGATCATTGAAACTCTTGTGGTGCTATGTCCAGATCCTCAGGGATATGCTAACGTCATAGTCTATCCTTTGTATCTTAGAATTTTAAGAGAAACTGTGAGTATGTGTGTGCCCACACACACCGGCTCACCCCCTTAGCATCATTGTATCTAGAATTGTTTTTGCAGCAGAGATCTGTATGTGTGTCTTTTTGGATAATAATGGACCTTGTAAAGCAGGAGTCTTGTAAAGTTCAGTTTTACTTCTATACATGAACTCTATTGAAACTTTTTTCATAGCCATAAAAGATTTTTGTTGAGTCAGTCCTCCTCCTCTGTTGGGGTGAAAAGAGACTTAGTTTCTTCTTTTTCCCCTGATTGATACAACTTTGTAGTTCTTGTTTAATCTACTCTGTAATCTCTACATTGATTGATGGAGGCTGAAAAGTTGTTTACCTTTTGTGGCTGAGTCTAGGAATAGATGGCTTAATTTGAATAGGGGGTTGCGTATTTAAGACAGAGGTGAGGAGAAATTTCTTCTGAAATTAGTGAATCTGGACTTATTTACTGTAGAGACTATATCATTAATATATTCAAGGTTGAAATGGGCAAATTTTTAATCAGTGAGGGAATCAAGGGTTACGGGGAAAAGACTTATATTTTATGATCTTACAGCCTTACCTCCATATCCTTTTTGTAATATGGTAACCAGAGTAGCACATGATACTCCCCAGAGTGATTTAAACATGGTTCATCATGCATGTGTTGTAATGTATACTTTTCAATTAAACCTTAGTGCTTGTTTTGTTTTTGTAAAGGCCTTTATGGATCTGCGTTGCAACATTTAGTGATTTGTGTAGTATACTCCCAGATCTGTTTGCTGTTCTCCTGAGTTTAGTTCTCATTTTCCAAGTAATATGCGACAGCCTCAATTTCTTAACTGACATGAGGGAATTGAAAAATAATTTAATGTCTCTGTATGCAATTCTACAGAGTGCATTAGAAGCATGTTAAACCCAAAAAGATGACTAGGCTCAATGCCAACATGAAGAAGCTTCTCCCAAGTCAAAAACAACAATGAATACCTCATGTGTATGCTGAAATTTTATAACTTGCTGTAGAGATGATTGACTCCAAGAAAAGCCTCTACACAACAGAGGGCATGCCATTTCTAGAGCAAAATACTAAAAAGAAGTTCTTCAGAGAGCCGCGCTGACACTGCTTGATCATATTATGTATTTCTAAATGCTCTGTTATTACATTCTTTTATAATAAACTAACATTTACCAAAGTAACTGATGTGAAGTTAACTGGCCTATATATTTTTTTGTCTCCTTCACTTTTTAAGTAAAGATGTTACATTGGCAATTTTCCAATACCCTAGGGATTTTTCAGATTCTAAGGATTCTTGGAAGACTGTTACCAATGCTTCCACTATCTTTGTAATTACTTCCTTTAATATCCTAGCATGCGTCTCATCAAGTTGAGGGGATTTATTGGCCTTTTTCTCCCATTAGTTTTCTTATGTGTCAGTGTCTTTAATTTGTTCTTCAACTTAAGAGCTCTGTGCAAGAGAATCCCAGGACAGAAACACCTACTACAGATGTGGCAATCTTATACAATCTCATTGTCCAAAAATCATTGACACTATGGCCTGCATTGCCATTGAAAACCAGGTCACCAACTTTTCCTCATGTGTCGTATTTTACACAAATGAAGAGTATAATTTGATTACGAAAAGATTCATATTCAATGAATCTTAATATAAATTTTTGAACTTTGCATGAAATTATTGTATGCGTTGAGGTTTTCTGATGTTGAAGTTAAATTTTAAGTTACGCTCCTGTGGTAAACTCCGGAAATGTAAGTCAATAGTGGTACATTTATGAGCATTTTATATAGTCATTATTATCTTTGATCAGGTGCTATGCAGTTATGACGTATTTATTGCTGATGTATTCTTGTGCTTTCATTTCCATCAATAGATATTTGATAAACAACGTATATAACTCTCCGAAACTACGCTCCAAATCTGCTTCAGTGAAAGATGATGTTATGTTTGCAACAGGATTGTTGGTGGGTAAGTTAAAAATATTCAAAACAGTTATTTTGTTTGAACCATGATCTGAATATATATTTAGCATGAACATACCAGTTCTTGGTCAATACTTTAACTTCTCCTGCTTAAGAAATACCTGAATCAAAGCAGAAGTTTCTTCTTTTTTATCGTTTCTACCTTATTTTCACTTCTTTTTGACTTTCCTAAAAATATTCATTCTTGTCAGGATATTATTTTTTGAGTATGGTTAGTTCTTCCTGCAGCAGCCTCCACCAACCTTCACCCTCCCTCCCTGCCATTTTACTTGTTGGTAAAAAAGCCTTTGGCCAGTAATTATTGGTTCTTGAAGGAAAAAAGGATAACATATGAATGTTCAGTTTGTGCCTTGACAGTCATGGTCATTACTAAACATTAGTCAAGTTGTCACTGAGATTTTACCAGACACCGTTCATTCAGGATGTGTTGAGAATTGAGGCTTTTCAGGACAGTAGGTGCATAGGTTTTCAAATCTTTCAATGAATTCTCCATAGGAGTTTTCTCAGAAGGCAGCTGATGAGCTTCTCATTCTCGGCACACTGGATACCAACTGAACTCCATATAATATCCAAAAAAAGCTAAACGCCCGACAGCAATAAACTCAGGCATGTGATTTCCAGTAAACCAAGCAATTAACTTAAGCCATGTGATTTCAGAAATAATTTAAATAAAAAAGTCCCACATCCTTTTCATGCTAACAAAGTGTGGAGCTGGATGAACACAGCAGGCCAAGCAGCGTCTCAGGAGCACAAAAGTTGACATTTTGGGCCTAGACCCTTCATCAGAGAGGGGGATGGGGAGAGGGAATTGGAATAAATAGGGAGAGAGGGGGAGGTGGACCGAAGATGGAGAGAAAAGAAGATAGGTAGAGAGGAGAGCATAGGTGAGGAGGTAGGGAGGGGATAGGTCAGTCCAGGGAAGACGGACAGGTCAAGGAGGCGGGATGGGGTGGTAGGTAGGAAATGGAGGTGCGGCTTGGGGTGGGAGGAAGGGATGGGTGAGAGGAAGAACAGGTTAGGGAAGTGGAGACAGGCTGAGCTGGTTTTGGGATGTAGTGGGGGGAGGGGTCGAGCTGGGCTGGTTTTGTGATGCAGTGGGGGGGGGAGGTGAAGAACTGGGCTGGTTTTGGGATGCAGTGAGGGAAGGGGAGATTTTGAAGCTGGTGAAGTCCACATTGATACTATTGGGCTGCAGGGTTCCCAAGCGGAATATGAGTTGCTGTTCTTGCAACCTTCGGGTGGCATCATTGTGGCACTGCAGGAGGCCCATGATGGTTCGCGACTGGGAGGTGCAGTTGTTTGTTGCGAACCGAGCAGAGGTGTTCTGCAAAGCAGTCCCCAAGCCTCCGCTTGGTTTCCCCAGTGTAGGGGAAGCCACACCGGGTACAATGGATACAATCTACCACACTGGCAGATGTGCAGGTGAACATCTGCTTGATATGGAAGGTCATCTTGGGGCCTGGGATAGGGGTGAGGGAGGAGGTGTGGGGGCAAGTGTAGCACTTCCTGCGGTTGCAGGGGAAGGTGCCGGGTGTGATGGGGTTGGAGGGGAGTGTGGAGCGGACAAGGGAGTCGCGGAGAGAGTGGTCTCTCTGGAAGGCAGACAAGGGTGGGGATGGAAAAATGTCTTGGGTGGTGCGGTCGGATTGTAGATGGCGGAAGTGTCGGAGGATGATGCGTTGTATTCGGAGGTTGATGGGGTAGTATGTGAGAACGAGGGTGATCCTCTGGGGGTGGTAGTGGTGGGGGTGGGGTGTGAGGGATGTGTTGCGGGAAATGCGGGAGATGCAGTCAAGGGCGTTCTCGACCACTACGGGGGGAAAGTTGCGGTCCTGGAAGAACGTGGACATCTGGGATGTGTGGGAGTGGAATGCCTCATCCTGGGAGCAGATGCGGGGGGTGGTGGAGGAATTAGGAATAGGGGATGGAATTTTTGCAGGAGAGTGGGTGGGAGGAGGTGTATTCTAGGTAGCTGTGGGAGTTAGTGGGCTTGAATGGACATCAGTTTCTAGCTGGTTACCTGACATGGAGACTGAGAGGTCCAGGAAGGTGAGGGATGTGTTGGAGATGGCCCAGGTGAACTTGAGGTTGGGGTGGAAGGTGTTGGTGAAGTGGATGAACTGTTTGAGCTCCTCTGGGGAGCAAGAGGCGGCGCCGATACAGTCATCAATGTAACGGAGGAAGAGGTGGGGTTTGGGGCCTGTGTAGGTGCGGAAGAGGGACTGTCCCACGTAACGTACAAAGAGGCAGGCATAGCTTGGGCCCATGCGGGTACCCATGGCCACCCCCTTTGTCTGTAGGAAGTGGGAGGAATCGAAAGAGAAGTGGTTGAGGATGAGGACGAGTTCGACTAGGCGGCTGAGAGTGTTGGTGGAGAGGGATTGGTCGAGCCTGCGGGACAGGAAGAAGCGGAGGGCCTTGAGACCTTCTGCATGAGGAATACAGGTGTATAGGGACTGGACGTCCATGGTGAAAATGAGGTGTTGGGGGCCAGGGAATTGGAAGTCCTGGAGGAGCTGGAGGGTGTGGGTGGTGTCACGGATGTAGGTAGGGAGTTCCTGGACCAAAGCGGAGAAAATGGAGTCCAGATAGGTGGAGATGAGTTTGGTGGGGCAGGAGCAGGCTAAGATAATGGGTCGACCAGGGCAGGCAGGTTTGTGGATTTTGGGAAGGAGATAGAAACGGGCTGTGCAGGGTTGGGGAACAATGAGGTTGGAGGCTGTGGGTGGGATGTCCCCTGAGGTGATGAGGTCATGAATGGTGTTGGAGATGATGGTTTGGTGTTCGGGTGTGGGGTCATGATTAAGGGGTCGGTAGGAGGTGGTGTTGGAGAGTTGGCGTTTGTGCCTCGGCGATGTAGAGGTCAGTGCACCATACTACCATTGCGCCACTCTTTCATGCGCCCTGTTTATAAAAAGCCTGGATTAATTATCCAAATGGTTTGCAGTTTTTTAATACGAACCCTCAAAATAAAAATTGAAGTGTCTTCGTACCATTATGTACTTTTTAATGCATTAAATGATAGTTGTCAAACCATTACCTTATTTAAGTATCTGTGGCTTTCATTACTCTGTCATAATTTTAGTGTGCCATGAAAACAGGTCAAAAGTAATGAACAGGATTTAAGGACAATAGTTATTCAAATCAGAGTGTGTAAGAATAATTCTGTTTGCATTCTTGCTTTGCCTTCTTTGCTGATAATTTTTGTCCACATTTATACTGGAAGCTGACTGCACATTACTGGTGTGGCAGTTGAAAAGTTTTGTCAAAGTTGATGGAGCAACTTGACAACTGGTAGAAGCTTTGTTTGCAATATAACAAAATCACATTGGAAATATTGAACACTGACAAAGTCTTTGGTAATGTGAACATCATTACTTAAAGAAATAAAAAGAATATGCTTATTGTTTCACAAAACTGGTCAAAAGGCATAGTGAAATAACTCCAATAGATAATCACAATAGAGTCATACAGCATAGGGGAGGCCCTTTGGCCCACAATAAGTGCAGTTTAACTTAACCTGAGATTTTAGTTGTGAATCATAAGTTAAATATGCCAAATTAATTAACCTGTTTTGTTTAAACTTTAGCATTGCTATAGGTAATTATATTAGTATGTCTACTTTTGTTGTTAGAGGATTAAAAGTTTATTCAGGTTTGAGAGTTTTGTCATGGATCTTTATATGACTGAACAGGCTAATTCTTGAATCATAGACTTCTGGGCACATGCAGTAGGATATTCCATTGTGAGATCTGGTGTGTTGGATTAGCTTCCCTTTACTTCTCCACAGCACTGAGGCTCATTATGAAGATAGTTATACTTAAAACATAATGAAACTTTCTAGACAAGTTGTTGCTGTTTGAAAGATAGTTTATGAGCTCCTCCATGGTGCAGAGATAACGAAAATATTGCAGACATCCACAAATTCTAAATCATGCATGTCTATAGTGGTTAGTTGAGTTTTGGCACAGAGGTGACTAAAGTTAGAGTTTTCCATCTCGGCAGTATTTGATACTCTCATTAGCTCATAATTGATTTTGATGAGGTTAATAGCCACTGTTGGATTTTAAATAGTATGGGGACTATCGAACCAAATTGAAGGAAGCTGTTTCAAGTCTTCCACTTGACAGTTACATGCATGTCATTATGAAGCAGTGCAGGATTGTGGTAAAGTTTCTTGGATATCCAAATATTTGGACCACAATTCACAGAGCTCTGTCATTTACTGAATCAAATGCTTTGGTCAGTTTGATGAATTTAGCAAAGAGTTCGTGGTGTTATTTTTGATGTTTTCCGAGATTTGTCTGGCAACAAAGACTGAGCCTCTGGAAGGCCTAAATGCACCTGCATCTCTGGGAACAAGTAGGCAACAGAGAATGCGTGTCAAGAATTTTCTACTGTGGATAATGGGAATTATCTCGGAAGTCTCCCATGTGTGATTTATCCTGCTTCTTGCAGATTGTTACAGTTGTGTCAGTGTTGGGTGATGGGATGTTTGTTTGCCTTCTAAAACTGTAGAATGAGTATCTAGAGTTGATATGACACTCCCAGGTTCACAGTACCGTCCCTATCATCAATTCTCCATTGCTACAGTTGTTAGCAAATGAGCCCTGGTAGAAGTTCACACATGACTTTGTTTAACATGGACACCTTGAGATGCTATATTTGTCCACATGATTTTGACGAGTTGGTGGTCAAATTTTGGTACAGTAGCATCATCAACCATTATAAAATCTAAGATAAATCTATTCTGTCCTGGCTGACGATATAGAGTGATATAGAATTTCCATATCTGTTGTACAAAAATTACGAATTATATTCTGTTTTTAGGGCCCTGTAGGAATTTGTTATTGGAATTACAAAGTACATATTAGTGACAAAATTAATCCTAAATAGTTTGACGTAGGACCTATACTGTTGCTTTTGATGATAATTCTTACTGTCCTGTATGTGGTTTATTGGCCTAGGGGTATAATTCTCACTTAGGGGACTCTATAGTGATGATGTGTGAGAAGTCTTGAGTTCAACTCCTGGACTCCAGGTTCCTTGCTTCACTTAGGGGACACAGTGGCTCCGTGGTTAGCACTGTTGCCTCACAGCGCCAGGGACCTGGGTTCGATTCCACCCTTGGGTGACTGTCTGTGTGGAGTTTGCACATTCTCCCTGTATCTGCATGGGTTTCCTCCGGGTGCTCCAGCTTCCTCCCACAGTCGAAAGATGTGCAGGCTAGTTGGTTTCACCATGCTAAATTGCCCATAGTGTTCAGGGATGTGTAGATTGGGTGGGTTATATGGGGATGGGGTTGGGGTGGGATGCTCTGAGGTTCGGTGTAGACTTGTTGGGCAGAAGGGCCTGTTTCTACAGTGTAGGGGTTCTATAATAAATCAAGAATAATGATAAAATGGATGCGTGAGAGCAAAATATTTAAAACATTTAGTTCAGAAATGCTTCTGATGTGTGGATCTCAAACATGGAGTACTATATCTTCCTTTGAATCCCAAACTATCACAACATATGTCATATATAAAACCAGTTTTGCTATAAAATGGTCAACTCTTTTTTCTTTCTTATTATTCGTTAAACTATTCAAATTAGAGAGTTATTTATTGATATATAATTAGCTGTTTGGATAACCTTTGCTTTCTTGTTAAAATTTGGGTGACAAAAGTAGTGATACTTAAATATTAAATCACAACCTTCAGGTAACTATGAACGAGAGAGTGCCCAAAGAAGAAGGAGGGAAAAATACAGACAGGAACTATTGGAACAAATATCAGAAAAGCAGAAAAACAAGATACGGTAACTTAATGTTGAATGAAATTATTTTATCAAAGTTTCAAACTTGCAATCAAGGCTTATAGAGTCATAAGTCAAATGGCACAGAAAGAAGCCCTTAAGCTTGACGATGCAAACGAGGTTTCTTAAACTAGTCCCATTAGCTGCATTTTGCCTGTATCTCTCTGAACCTTTCCTATCCATGTGTTGGTCTAAATATCTTTCACATGTTGTAATTGTGCTCATCTCTACCACTTCGATAGTAGCTCGTTTCATATGCTACCACCCTCTGTGAATAACTTGTCCCTCAAGTCTCTTTTAAATCTTTCTCCTCTCACCTTAAACCTATACCTTCTAGTTTTGGACGCCCCACCCGAGGGAAAAGACCTTAGCTATTCACCTTTTCTATATCCCTCATGATTTTATAAACCTCTATAAGGTAACCCCTCAGCCTCCAGGGGAAAACAGTCCCAGCCTATCCAGTTTCTCCTCCTAATGCAAACCCTCCAGTTCTGGTATCATCCTTGTAAATCTCTTCTGAACCCTCTCCAATTTAATAATATCCTTTCTATAGCAAGGCAACCAGAATTGAATGCAATGTTCCAAATGTAGCCTGACTAATATCCTATACAGCATATCATGACATCCCAACTACCGTAGTCAGTGCTCTGTCCGATGAAGGCAAGCATGACAAATGCCTACCTCGCTACCCTACTTAGCTATGACGCCACTTTCAAAGAATTATGCACCTGCACTCCTAGATCTCTCTGTTAAACAGGGGCCCCCACAATTAACTATTTAAGTCCTGCCTGGGTTTGTCTTTTCAAAATGCGACACCTCCCATTTATCTAAATTAAACTCCATCTGCCATCCCTCAGCCCACTGTCCCAAATGATCGAGATCCCTTTGTAATCTTAGATAACATCCTCCACTGTCCAATTTTGGCGTCAGCCACAAACTTGCTAACCATGCCTCCTATATTCTCAGCCAAATTGTTTATATAAATGACAAAGAACAGTGGACCCAGCACTGATCCATGCAGCATACTGTTAGATACAGTCCTCTGGTCTGAGCAACAACCTTTTACCACCAGCCTCTGTCTCCAATGTCAAGCCAATTTTACATCTCATTAGATAGATATCCCTGGATCTCATATATTCTAACCTTACTAACCAGTCTACCATGCAGAACCCTGTCAAAGGCCTTGCTAAAGTCTATTTAGGCAGTATCTATCTTCTTGATCACTTTTTCCCACACATAAAGCCATGTTGACTGTCTTTAATCAGTCCTTACTTTTACAAACGTATGTAGATTTCATCTCTCAGAATCCCATCCAACAATTTAAACGCTACTGATATCAGGCTCACCAATCTGTAGATCCCTGGCTTTTCCTTGCAGCCTTTCTTAAATAATGGCATTATGTTAGCCACCCTCCAGTTTTTCAGCACCTCACCCATGGCTGTCAGTGATACAAATATCTCTGCTAGGTGCCCTGTCAATTTCTTCCCAGCTTCCACAATGTCCTGGGATACACTTGATCAGATCCTGGGGATTTAATAACCATTAAGCAGTAGGAGCTCCTCCTGTTCTGTAATGTGGACTCTTTTCAAGGCATCAGTATTATTTCTCAGAGTCCCCAGCTTCCATGTCTGTCTTCATGGTAAATATTGATGTGAAGTATTTGCATAGGATATCATCCGTCTCCTGTGGTTCCATATATAGATGGCCTCGGCCTTGTTGATAATTAAGGGACCCTACTCTTTTCCTTGTTATTCTTTTTCCCTTAATATATTTGTAGAATCTATTTGGACTCTCCGTAACCTTATCTGCCAAAGCTATCTGATGACCCCTGTTTCCCTTCTGATTTCCTTTTTCTGTACACTCCCTATACTTCTCATGGGAGTCACTTGATCCCAGCTGTGTATATCTGCCTCTCTTTCTTGAACAGACCCTCAATATCACTAGTCATCCTTTGTTCTGTACTCCTGTTTTATCCTTCACACTAACAAGAACATGCTGACCCTGAACTCTCATTATCTCACTTCTGAAAACTTTGCACTTGCCAGATGTCCTTTTACCTGCAAACATCCTCCCCAATCAACTTTTTGAAAATTCCTGTCTAATACCATCAAATTAGCCTTGCCCTAATTTAAAACTTTAACTTGTCGACCAGGCCTATCAATTTCTATAACTATTTTAAACAAATAGAATTATGATCACTGGCCACAAAGTGCTCCCCCACCGACACCTCAGCCACTTGCCCTGCATTATTTCCCAAGAGGAGGTTGAGTTTTGCCACTTCTCTAATAGGCCATCTAAGTATTGGTTGAGAGGTGTCTTGAACACATTTCACAAATGTTAAGTGACCCCATGACTAAATGACTCCATGGCAGTCCCAGTCTGTTTGGAAAGTTAAAATCCCCTACTATTACAACCCTAATATCTGTGATCTCCCCATATATTTGATTCTCAATTTCCCATTGACTATTATGGGGTCTATAGTACAATCCCATCAAAGTGATCACTCCCTCCTTATTTCTCAGTTCCATACAGCTGCACTCGATGAACCCCTGGAATATCCCCTCTAAGTACTGCCGTGAAGTTTTCCCTAATCAAAAATGTTACTCCCTCTCCTGTATTGTCTTTTTTTTCTGTCCTTCCAGTGGCATCTATATCCTGGAACATGGGGCTGCCAATTCTGTCCCTCCTTCAGCCATGTTTCAAGGTGAGCTATGATGTCCCAGTCCCATGTTCTCAGCCATGCCCTGAGTTCATCTGCCTTACCTGCCAGACCTCTTGCATTGAAGTAAATGCAGTTTCATGTGTCAGTCTCCCCTCATTTTCAGCTATGCTGTTGACTGTCTTGTCTTGTTTAACATGCTCTGTTTAACTTTTGTACCAACCTCAATCTTTTCTCTTGCCTTGCAACTGTTTAGGGTTCCACACCCCTGCCAGACTTGTTTAAGCCCTGTCAAGGAGCTCTGGCAAATCTCCCCTCAGGTGCAACCTCATGTACAGGTCACATTTTCCCCGGAAGAGATTCCAATGAATGAAAAATCTAAATCCTTTGCCCCTGCGCCCGCTCTTCATCCATACATTCTTCTGTCCTATCCTCCTATTCTTACTGTCACTAGCATGTATCACTGGGAGTAATCCAGAAATTACTGCCTTTTGAGGTCCTGCTTTTTAACCTCTTGCCTAACACCGTATATTTACTCTGCAGGATGTCATCCTTTTTCTACCTATGTAGTTGATGTCATTGTGAACAGCGACCTCTGCTGCTCATATTCCCTTTTGAGAATTTGCAGCAACTGGCCTGAGACATCCTTGACCCCGGCATCAAGGAGGCAACACACACCATGCTGAAGCCACGCTCTTGGCCACAGAAACATCCTTCTGTACGCCTGACTAAAGAGTCCCCTATCAAAATTGCTTGCTTGGACTTTGCAGTGCCCTACCTTACAGCAGAGCCACTCATGGTGCCAAAGACCTGGCTGCTACTGTTATTTTCCCTAGAGAGGCTATCCCCACAACAGTATCCAAACTGGTATACTTGGTTGAGAGGGGTTAACCACAGGAGACTCCTGCCCTACCTGGCCACCTCTCCTGGCTGTCATCTATCTACCTGATGTACCTGTGGTGTGACCACCTTTGTTGAAGCTACTGTCTACACGCTGTCTGTCTGCCTCTTGCGTGCTCCTCAGAGCTTCTGACTGCCACTGTAACCAATTCATGTGGTCTGAGAGATGTTGCAGTTGGACACACTTCCCCCAGTCACTGTCACCAGGGACAATAGACTGTCCCCTGAGCTTCCATATTTGACAGGAGGGACATACCATTCCACTGACTGCCATTCCTGTTTCTTTAACAACTGGTGGACTGGTAGGGGTTGGCTGTGGGTGAAGAAAGGTCTTGTCTATACCTTTATGCTGCTCGCTCTCTTCAACAAAGCCTTCTATTCACCGAGACCTGGTCATAGATCTGATCAGTAGCACCTCAACCACAAATCAGCCCCTTGTAAAAAGAGTTGGAACAAGACACAGCCACACCAACCTTCCCCACTTGTCTAACCTCCCACATATAGTTCAACACCCAGCGATTGCACACTCATACTAGTTGTGCTTCGTGTCTGGAACATTATGGGTCTATCGTTTATGGTATAAAACCTGTAAGGACCAGGTCTTAACCAGTTTACTTAACTTGCTACGTTAGATTAAGTAACTTCAGAACTAGGAATGCTTGTTTAAACTGCCTTTGGCCTAATAGAAAAAAATATATAATCCTTAAATGTCTATCCTTCCCTTCCCCAAAGATTTAGATTTTATGAAAGCAAAAGATTAAGGTTGATATTCTAAAACTCCCTAACTTAGCTCAAATCCCAATGATTGCACACTCTTGCTGGTCGCACTATTATAGTATTAGCACCTGAAGATTGTTATTGTTTAAACTAAAATTGTAGTAGATTGCTTCCAAGTTAGTTACCTGAAAACATGATTTGTCTGAAAATCAGATAGTTTGTGCACCAATTTTAATTAGTATAATACTTGCCTGGAAAATTCTTTTAGGTCCTGTGCTGGCATGGTGACCACTTACTGACTTTGCTTGCCATTATATCTCTTGTTTCTGATCCTGCTCGATCCAGATGTGAATTACCCATGTTTCAAGCTTCCAACTTGAAATTTGGAGTAGGAAATTCATAAGACATGGCTGTTGCTGGCTGGGCTAGCATTTACTGCCCATCCCTGTTTGCTCTTGAGGTAATGGTGAGCTACCTCATGGAATCGCTGAAGTAATTTGGTGTAGGGAATAAGTTCCAGGATTTTGACCATTGACACTGAAGAAATGGCAATGTAGTTCCAAGTCAGAATGGTGAGTGGTTTTTAACTCTGGTATTTAGGAAGCTTTATGATTTGAAGTCGCTGTAATAGTGCAGTGTTGGAATTAGGCTGAATATCAGTGGAGAGTGATGAAAATGTGTGTGTGTGTGTGTGTGTGTGTGTGTGTGTGTGTGTGTGTGTGCAACATTTGATGAGAATCAAGTTAAATTTCAATATAATAAAAATAAAATATTGCAAATGCTGGGAATCTAAAGCTACCACAGGTAGGTCTGGCAGCATTAGTGAAGAGAGAATCAGACAGAACATTTCAAGGCCAATATGATTCTCTTTCAGAACTTTGATTTTAAAAAAAAATCCTTTATGTTGTGTACAAGTAATCCACTATTCTCAGTGTCTGGCTTGGTTACTGCTGATTGAATACACCAGTATGAGATGATTTTACTGGAGAAGGGCAGATGTACAAAATTGAAAGAGAAAAGTACATTGATTTAAATGGTTCCTTTCTGCCACAGGGAAAAAGAGCTTGAGCTCAGAGTTGCTGCTTCAGGAGCTGTAGACCCAGAGAAAGAAGTAAGAACTTACTTTTTTTGTATACATTGTGATGCAAAACTTTCATCCATCTGCACCTTCGGTATGGATATCTTTTATTTTGCTCGTCCTTGGGGTTTACCTCTACTTGGGGAACTGTTTGTCACTGGTAGTGGAAACCAAAAATAATTTTGTGTGATTTAGAGATGTTCCTTTAATCTCATTATCTTTCAGACAGGAGAGAAAATGGGAATTTATTCTAAGGTTGCAAATCCTGTTTGTTTCACCTGATTTTGAAATCATCTCTCGAGTGACATTATTTTAACACTCTGAAACCAGGTATCAATTGGTAAATTGCTGCATTCCTCCAAGGCCAATGTAGCCTTCTTAAAATTATTTTTTGGGTGAGGTCTAACCAAGGTGTTGTATATCTGTTGAGTAATATATACCTCTTCCTACTTTAGTCCTCTAAACATTTAAAAAAAAGTGTTCATTAACCTCTTCGATGCCTAACCTGAAGAAGTTACCCTCCTCCCTCCAGACCAACCTCAGGGAATCTCTCTCCCACTGCACCACCTATCTTCTCCTCTATCCATCTTCAGTCCACCTCCCCCTCTCTCCCTATTTATTTCAGAACCCTGTCCCCATCCCCCTCTCTGATGAAGAGTCTAGGCCCGAAACGTCAGCTTTTGTGCTCCTAAGATGTTGCTTCGCCTGCTGTGTTCATCCAGCTTCACACTTTGTTATCTTATTTTCTGTACCTGTTCATTACATTTTAATGATTCATGTATCTGGACTTCCATTACTTTTGAGCTCTACTGTTCTAGCTTTGTGTCATTTAGAGCGTATTTTGTTCATGCCTAATTGTTGTTGCTCACCTCAAAGATTTTTTAAGAAGAGTTGATTAGTTTCTCCTCAACTGGCCATGACATTTATGTTCCCTCAACCCCACTCTGAAGTCCCTTCCTGTTCCTCAACTGCGTTCCACACCCTATGTTTTTAATTTCCTTTACACATATACCTACTCCCAAACACACTATTTTCCTGACTTGGGTCTTATTCCTTTCATACCATCATTAATGATAGAGCATTCAGTTACTTTGATCCTTCTCTTTGGACATCCCTTCCAGAATCTCCATTTTTAGACACTTACAAGATTGATTTCATTGACCATACTTTTTGTGACTAAGCAAAATTCTTACTTTATATTTGGCATTTAGCATTTGTTTTACTTTATTTCCATTCTCAAACTAAGGTATAATATTTCCCTTAATAAAGACACTCTGTAAATGACTTTTGGTTGTTGCTGTTAATGATGACAATGAAATTTCATAACCAGATTGATAAGTTTTGATTCAAATTTACAGCCAAATCGAATAAGGGAGTTTGGTGCAGTGACACTACAACATGATACTCACAGGCATGATACCTCTAACAAAGAAAGTGAAGTCCCTTTTGCAAAATATTCAAGTGATGAAAGATCTTCCGTGGATGAGAGACGGCCTCCAGAACACCCCAGGGTAGCTTTCCAAAATCCTCCATTTGAAGACAGGGTTCCTAATAGTGGTCTAAGCGGTGGAATATGGAATCCATATAGGAATATAACGGTTCCTAGGTAAAAGCTAAGTGTCTTTAAAATTTCAGCTATGCTTGTAGTGTGCAATGTGTTAAAGCAAGTATAAAATAAATTGTTGATATGTGGTCCAGCTAAGGCTATACCCTGATGCAATCAGTTTTATGTATTCAGAATTCAATATGGCAGTTGGTTATGAGTCTCGTAGTTTTAGGTAGCACAAAAGAAACCTGTGAAAACTGCCACTGTGTTAAAAATCTATTTGCTTTACTAATTACCTTTCTGGAATGATCTGTTTGATTTTAGGCTCCAGTTCCACTGTATCTAGTTTGTTCTTGATGCTTTATAAAGACTCTTGATGGCTGAGCAGCGATTAGAAATTGGCAAAAAAGTTTAGAGAGGTGAAGGTATATTGGTATTGTTGCTGACTAATAATCCATAGACCAAAGTAATTTTCTGGGACCTGGGTTCTAATCAAACTACAACAGATGGTGAAATTTGGATTCAATTTTAAAAAAAAACTTTAATTGAAAGTCTAAGACTGTGAAACATTTGTTAATAGTTGTAAAATGCAATCTGGCTCACTAAGTCCACACCGGCTTTAATTTATACATGACTCCGGACGAATAGTTTTATGGTTTGGTTGTTTCAGCGGCACGAGCCCGGGAGAGAGCGTGAGGGCAGCCTGGGAAGGTAAGCTTTTCAATTATAAATGTATTACCTGGTGTGAGTGCGGCCTTTCAGTTGTTTTGGTGGTGGGAGTCTGGGAGAAAGCACGAGGGTAGCTTGTGAAGGTAAGCTTCCACCCATAAATTTGGGAGTTAACTAATACCTGAGACACTACACGCGTAGGGTCTCTCACCCTTTCACCTCCTCTAACCTAACAATAGCGACTGAGTGTGGTGAGCAGGTAAGCAATTTGCATTTATTTCCCTCATCTCTTTGATGTCTTTCAGGGTGGTCACCTAGCCACCAAATCCCCACAGAGTGGGTCGGAAGGCAAAGCTGGAGTCTGTTTGAGTATGTAACGGAGTAAACTTACTAGCGCAGTGAATGCTGCAAAACTAAAATAAACCTAATTAATTTTAAATAATGAACTAAGTAGAGATCGCAGGCCAGGTAATGTGTTGTAGCTGTATGATGTGAGTGCTAGACAATCCCATTGAGAACGGCAGTGATCACATCTGCAGCAAGTGTTGGCTGCTTGAGGAGCTCAGGCTCAAAGTTGATGAGCTGGAATCCGAAATCCAAACACTGCGGCACATCCGGGAGGGGGAGAAATACCTGGATCCTACCAGGCAGCCACACCCGGTAGATTAACTAATGTCAATTCGATTGGTGGGGGCAGGGACAGCAGTGTGTGACTGCGTGTGAGGCAGGTAGAGGGACCCTGCAGACAGGAACACAGGAGCTGCAGCCCTTGACATTGTCCCACAGGTATGAGGCACTTTTTCACTGCGTGGATGAAGAACAGGGCTGCAGGAATGATGAGTCAACTGACCATGGCACCATGGTCAGGGGGCCATTCAAGAGTGAGGAGCAAAAAGACAGATTGTAGTTGTAGGGGATTCCATCATCGGGGGATAGATAGTGTCCTTTGCAAGCAGGATAGAGAATCCCGCATGGTGTGTTGCCTTCCTGGTGACAGGGTGCGAGACATCTCTGACCAGCTTGAGAGGATACTAGAGAGGGAAGGGGAGGATCCAGTTCTTATGGTCCACGTGGGCACCAACAACATAGGCAGGACTAGGAAAGAAGACCTGTTTCGGGATTATGAAAAGCTAGGAACAAAATTAAAAAAAAAAAGGTCTTCAAGGGTCATAATCTCTGGATTGCTGCCCAAGCCACGTGCAAATTGGCATAGGGAGGTGAGGATCAGGGAAGTAAACACGTGGCTAAAAGAGTGGTGTGGGAAAGAGGGTTTCCTTTTCATGGGGCACTGGCATCAGTTCTGGGGCAGGAGGGATCTATGTTGTTGGGATGAACTCCACCCGAACAGGGCCGAGTCCAGTGTTCTGGCGAAAAGGGTAAATAGGATGGTTAAAAGGACTTTAAACTAGTAAGTAGGGGGGAAGAGAGAAGTGAGTGTAGATGGAGAATAACAATTAATGTAAGGCAAAGCAGCAGGTTAGCAGGTGACGAGGAAGCTTCAACTCCATTGAAAATTAGGAAAAAAGTTAAAGGGAAGGAGAACTCAAGAGCTGTTAGTAATGGAGGTAATAGGGCCCAAAAAGAAGGTGCAAAAACTGGCATAAGGGCACTTTATCTGGATGCTCTGAGCATTCGAAACAAGGTGGATGAGTTGACGGTGCAAATCATGGCAAATGGGTATGATTTAGTGGCCGTTACAGGATGGTCATGACTGGGAGTTAAATATCCAGGGGTAGCAAACTGTTCGGAAGGACAGACAGGAAGGTGAGAGAGGTGGTGTTGTTCTGATTTTTAAGGATGATATCAGGGCAGTAGTGAGAGATGATATAGGTTCTACTGAACAAAACGTTGAATCCATTTAGTTGGAACTTAGGAAAAGCAAGGAGAAGAAGTCACTGATAGGTGTGGTCTATAGGCCACCTAATAATGATGTCATGGTGGGGGCGGGCAATAAACATAGAAATAACTAATGTATGTAAAAATGGTACAGCAATTATCATGGGGGATTTTAATCTACATATTGATTGGTCAAACCAGGTCGGTCATGGCAGCCTTGAGGAGGGGTTCATAGAATATATCCACGATAATTTCCTTGAATGATATGTAATGGAACGTACAAGGGAGTAAGCTATCCTAGATCTAATCCTGTGTAATGAGACAGGAATAATAAATGATCTCACAGTTAGGGATCCTCTCGGAAGGAGCGATCACAGTATGGTCGATTTGAAAATACAGATGGAGCGTGAGAAGGTTAAATCCAGTACCTATGTCCTATGCTTAAACAAAGGAGACTATGAAGGAATGAGGAAGGAGTTAGCTGAGGTAGAATGGGAGCAAAAACTTTATGGTGGGTTACTTGAGGAACACTGGAGGACTTCCAGAACAATTTTTCACAGTATTCAGCAAAAGTATATTACAGCGATAAGGTAGAACTGTAGGAAAAGAGGGAGCCAGTCATGGATGTCTAAGGAATGTCTAAGATAAAAGGAAGTATCAGATTGGAAAAAAAAACACATGCAAAAAATCAAAGAGTAGTGGGAAACTAGTAGATTGGGAACTCTTTAAAGGCCAACAGAAAGCTACAAAAAAAGTTATAAAGAGAGCTAAGATAGATTATGAGAGTAAACTAGCTCATAATATACAAACAGACTGGAAAAGTTTCTATAAATAAGTAAATCGTAAAAGAGTGGCGAAGGAAAACATTGGTCCTTTCAAGGATGAGAAGGCCAATTTTAAAACTGGGAATGAGGAAGTAGCCAAGACATTAATCAAAGTGTGGAGCTGGATGAACACAGCAGGCCATGCAGCATCTCAGGAGCACAAAAGCTGACATTTTGGGCCTAGACCCTTCATCCTCTGAAGGGTCTAGGCCCGAAACATCAGCTTTTGTGCTCCTGAGATGCTGCTTGGCCTGCTGTGTTCATTCAGCTCCACACTTTGTTATCTTGGATTCTCCAGCATCTGCAGTTCCCATTATCACTAAGACATTAAACAGTTATTTCATGTCGGGCTTCACTGTGGAAGACACAAATAACATGCCAAAAGCTAATGGCAAGAAGGTTATAGCAGGTGAGGACCTAGAAACTGTCATGCCCTGCCTATAACAGTGGTAGACTCGCCAACTTTAAGGGCATTTAAATGGTCATTGGATAAACATATGGATGATAATGGAATAGTGTAGGTTAGATGGGCTTTAGATTGGTTTCACAGGTCAGTGCAACATCAAGGGCTGAAGGGCCTGTACTGCGCTGTAATGTTCTATGTTCTGTGTTCTATTATCACTAAAGAGGCAGTGCTGGGCACGCTCATGGGGGCTAAAGGTAGACAAGTCTCCTGGCCCTGATGAAATGCATCCCAGGGTACTAAAAGAGGTGATGGGGAAATAGCAAATGCACTAGTAATTATTTACCAAAATTCACTGGACTCTGGGATGGTTCCCACAGATTGGAACACAGCCAATGTGACGTCATTGTTTAAAAAACGAAGTAGACAAAAAGCAGGTAACTATAGGCCAGTTAGCTTAACTTCGGTAGTGAGGAAAGTGCTTGCATCTATCATTAAGGAAGAAATAGCAAGACCTCTGGATATAAATTGTTCCATTGACAACACCCAGCATGGGTTCATGAAGGGTAGGTCATGTTTAACTAATTTGGTGGAATTCTTTGAGGAAATTACTTGCATAGTGGACAGTGGGGAACCTGTGGATGTGGTGTATCTGGATTTCCAGAAAGCATTTGAAAACGTGCCACACCAAAGGCAGCTACATAAGATAAAATTGCCCAGTATTACGGATAATGTATTGGCAAGGATAGAGGATTGGTTGACCAGTAGAAAGCAAAGAGTAGGTGTAAATGGGTGCTTTTCTGGTTGGCAGTCAGTGGCTAGTGGTGTGCCTCCGGGACCAGTGTTGGGACTGCAATTGTTTACAATTCACATAGATTACTTGGAGTTGGAGACTAAGTGTGGTGTGTCAAGATTTGCAGAAGACACTAAGGTGAGTGGTAGAGCAAAGTATGCAGAAGACACTGAAAATTTGCAGAGGGATATGGATAGTCTAAGTGAGTGGGCAAAGGTCTGGCAGATGGAATACAATGTTGTTAAATGTGAGGCCATCCATTTTGGTAGGAATAAAAGCAAAATGTAATGTTTTAAATGGTAAAAAATTGCACCACGCTGCTGTGCAGAGGGACTTGGGTGTCCTTGTGCATGATTTGCTGAAGGTGCAGCAGTTAATTAAAAAGGCAAGTGGAATTTTGTCTACTATTGCTCAAGAGATTGAGTTTAAAAACTGGGAAGCTGTACTGCAGCTGTATAGGGTCCTGGTGAGGCCACACCGGGAGTACTGTATACAGTTTTAGCCTCCTTACTTGGGAAGAAATATACTAGCACAGGAGGGGTTGCAGAGGAGATTTGCTCGGTTGATTCCAGAGTTGAGAGGGTTGGATTAAGAGGAGAGACTGAGGAGACTGGGATTATACTAATTGGAATTCAGAAGAATGAGGGGAGATCTTATAGAAACATATAAGATTATGAAGGGAATAGATGAAGTCGGGGCAGGGAGGTTGTTTCCGCTAGAGGGTGAAACTAGGACTAGAGGACATCAACTTAAAATGAAGGGAAGCAGATGTAACACTGAGGTCAGGAGAAACTTCTTCACCCAAAGGGTTGTGAAACTGTGGAATTCCCAGCCCAGTGAAGCAGTTGAAGCTACTTCACTGAATGTTTTTTAAGGCAAGGCAAGATAAATTTTTGAACCGCAAAGGAATTAAAGGTTATGGTGAGTGGGTGGGTAGGTGGAGCTGAGTCTCAAAAAGATAAGCCATGATCTTATTAAATGGCAGGGCAGGCTTGAGGGGCCAGATGGCCTACTCCTGCTTCTAGTTCTTACGATTATTAACTGCTGTTTGAGGTGGTCCATGCAATTGCATTAGCTACTAAAAAGCCTGAACAAAAAGGACAAAACTAGATATACCACCTGGTGTCAACTAATTAATCAGAAACAACAACTGCAAACTCGGGCTAGCTGATCCTGTGAAATACTCCTTAGCAACCTATGGGGTCTTATGCCATAATTGGGAGTTGTCTCACAGATTAGACTGGCAAACTCCCCTTAACTCCCCACTGAGGTTGCAGATTTTCTTTTCGAGCTGGTGTGTCTGATTCCAGATGTTGTGTCACCTTGCTAAGTAACATTATCCGTACACTTTGGTGAAGCATTGGTGATCTGTCCCGCTTGTTATTTATATATGCCCTGGTTTGCTGGGACGGTTGGTATTACCTCTGGTTTTGTACTTCAGTGGTTTGTATATCCATTCCAGTTCAGAGCGTTTGTTAATGGAGTTACAGTTGGAATGCCAGGCCTCTAGGAATTCCCTGGCCTGTCTCTTTTTGGCTTGTGTTATTATGGATGTGATGTCCCAGTGGAATTTATGTCCTGCTTTGTCCGTGCGTATTGAAACCAGTGACAATTGATCATGTCTGTTGGTGCTTAATTGGTGTTCATGTATCCTCATTGCCACTTTTCTTCCAGTTTGGCCTATGTAATGTTTCTCACAGTCCTTGCATGGTATTTTGTATATTACATTAGTGTTATTGGTTGTGGGTATGGGGTCCATTACGTTTGTTAGTAGCTGTTGCAGGGTGGTTGTTGGTTTGTGGGTTACCCTGATACCTAGAGGTCTGAGTAGTCTTGTCGTCATCTTTGCTATGCCCCTGATGTATGGTAGGATGAATAGTGTATCTAGAATTCAACTGGAACAACACATTCATAATAGCACAAGCCAGTGAGACATGCCAGAGAGTTCCTGGAGGCCTGGCATTCCAACCAGAACTCTGTTAACAAACTCATTGAACTGGATCCAATATGCAAACCACTGAAGAACAAAACCGGAAGTAATGCCAACAGCTGCAGCAAACTGAGGCATATAAATAACAAGTGAGATGGAACACCAACGCTTCACCGGAGGCGCACTGACGATATTACTTTACTGGGTGATATAACGTCTGCAGTCAAACATACTGCTCAGTGAGCCAGTCTGCAACCTCATCTACAACCCGAGCTACAAATCTTTTCAAAAAAAAATTTAACTCCCCACTATTTTTAAAATGTACCCAAATCCTTTTTAAATTCTTTCAGTGATCTAATCTTCACAACTTTCTGGGATAGAGAATTTCAGACATTTGCAATCCTCCAGGAGAAGAAATTCCATTACACCTCAGTTTTCAATGAGTGTCTCCTTTATACTCTAATTATTGTCCCCTAGCATGAGGTTCCCCAACTGGGAAATAACTCAGTTTGGAATTCCCTCATAGTGGAAACATCTTTTCAATATCCATCTGTCAAGCCCCATTAGAATCTTGTCTCTTTTTCAAAAGATCACTCCTCATTCTTCTCAGCTGTAATAAATAAAGACCTAAACTGTTTAGCCATTTTTGAAGAGTCAACCACTCCATCCCAGGAATCTGCCTTACGAGTCTCTTGAACAGCCTTCAAGGCTGGCATATCCTTTCTTTAGTCCAGGGATCAAGACTCTTGATGGTTGTTTAAAAAAAAGAAAAATTGCCTGTTTTTAAACCCCAGCCTGCAGGCAGTGAAGATAAAAATTCCATTTGCTGCCTTAATTGCTGAACCTGTATGATGTTTTCAGTTCTGTGCACAAAAACACCCAGGTCACTGCTTGCTGCAATTTTTTGGAGTCTCTCTATCGTTTTCAATAATAGTCTGCCTGTGAATCCTTCCCACCAAAGTACACAATCTCACATTTTCCTACATTAAACTCCATTACTCTATCTGCCAAGTTTTTTTGCCCATTTATTAGACCTGTCTATATCCCTGTGTAGATTTATTTTGTTCTTACCATAACATGCCTCCCATCTTTTTTTGTTATCAAATTTGGAAGTATTACTTTTAAACCCTCCTCCATGTCACTATTACAGATGGTGAATAATTGAGACCTCAGGACTGATCCTTATGGCCCTCTATTAGTAATATCTTTCCAAGCTGGAAATGACCCATTAATCCTGACTTCAGTCTTCTGTGATAACCAGTCCCCAATACAATGAGTTCCTAGGGAGTGGAGGAGGCACAGAGGAGAAGATCTGAGAAAGGAAGAGAAAGAGGGCTCTTTATAAAAGGCCTCACCAACAAAGTTTTGGAATTACCACTGCTTTAGGCCACAGTCTATGAGGAAACTGTGCTTCACCAAAGAGATTGTCATGTGTACCTCCTTCATGCCGAGTTGGAATCATAGGCAAAGATTGTACAACAAGTGTCTCTGAAAGTTGCCATTGCTATAGCATTCTTCAACAATGGGTCCTTGCACGTGACACCCAGCTGATGTGGTTAATAAGGCTCATGATTTGCCATTAATGAATGTATATGAGGAGAAGGGAGGTAATCTTTATCTCTCTTTCAGGAGTGCATAGCAGAGTGGAGATTTGCCTGGATAGTGAGATTCCTTGAGGCACGGTGGCTCAGTGGTTAGCACTGCTACCTCGCAGTACCAAGGACCCAGGTTCAATTCTACCCTCAGGCGACTGTCTGTAAGACTCTGTATGCAAGTTCTCCTCATGTCAGTGTGGGTTTCCTTCATGCACGCTGGTTTCCTTCCACAGTCCAGAGATGTGCAGATTAGGTGGATTGGCCAGTGTCCAAGGATGTGCAGACTAGATGAATTAGCCATGGGAAATACAAGGTTACAGGGACAGAGTACAGGGATGATTGTGGGTGGGATGCTCTTCAAGGAGTTGGTGTGGACTTGTTGGGCCGAATGGCCTATTTCTACAGTGTAGCGATTCTGTTTCCTATATCATACATCATGTCACTCTGATAGTTCCAGAGTCAAAAGCATGCTGAACAAGGGCTGTAAGGTCTACTGTTTTCTGGTCACGAAGTTTCTGCTTGACCACAAGTCCAGCTTGGTGAGTGCTTGTTATTGTGGAGCACACACAATGCTTTTATCTTACAGTAATCTGTACTTTGACCAATCATCTGCCAATGTATTCTCCAATGATGAGGACTTGCTCTGTATGTGTGACTTCAACTGAAAACTGTCAGAGAGACTTTAATGACAGTCATCAAGGAATCTGCAACACTGGAGCAAGCCAAAAGCCCAGTCAAGCAATGGTTTCACTGTCTGAATCCGTTAACGGATTTTAAGCGTAGATCTGAGAACCCCTCCATGCATTGAATATGTTTTGGGCACTATAAGACCAGAAGACATAGGCGTGGAAGTAAGCCCATTTGGCCCATCGAGCCCACTCCGCCATTTAATCATGGCTGATGGGCATTTCAACTCCCCTGTCCCTGTTCCCCTTAATTCTTTGCGAGATCAAGAATTTATCTGTGCCTTGAAGACATTTAACGTCCCAGCCTCCACTGCGCTCCATGGCAATGAATTCCACAGGCCCACCACACTCTGACTGAAGAAACGTCTCCTGATTTTTGTTCTAAATTTACCCCCTCTAATTCTAAGGCTGTGCCCACGGGTCCTAGTCTCCTCGCCTAACGGAAACAACTTCCCAGCATCTGCCCTTTCTAAGCCATGCATTATCTGGTAAGTTTCTATTAGATCACCCCTCAACCTTCTAAACTCTAATGAATACAATCCCAGGATCCTCAGTCATTCATCGTATGTTAAGCCTGCCATTCCAGTGTGCATAGTCCGTGTGAATCTCCGCTGGACACGTTCTAGTGACAGTATGTCCTTCCTGAGGTGTGGGGCCCAAAATTGGACACTGTACTCTACATGGGGCCTAACTAGAGCTTTATAAAGTCTCAGAAGCAAATCGCTGCTTTTATATTCCAACCCTCTTGAGATAAATGACAACATTACATTCGCTTTCTTAATCACGGACTCAACCTGCAAGTTAATCTTTAGAGAATCCTGGACTAGCGCTCCCAGATCCCTTTGTACTTAGGCTTTATGAAATTTGTTACCGTTTAAAAAATTGGCCATGCCTGTATTCGTTTTTCCAAAGTGCAAGACGTCGCACTTGCTCATGTTGAATTTTATCAGCTATTTCCTGGACTGCTCTCCTAAACTGTCTAAGTCTTTCTGCAGCCTCCCCACCTCAATACTACCTGTCTGTCCACCTAACTTCGTATCATCGGCAAACTTTGCCAGAATGCCCCCAGCCCCTCCATCCAGATCATTAATGTATAAAGTGAACAGCTTCGGGACACCACTTGTCACTGGTTGCCATTCCGATAAAGAGCCTTTTATCCCAACTCTCTGCCTTCTGTCAGACAGCCAATCCTCAATCCATGCCAGTAGCTCACCTTGAACACCATGGGCCCTCACCTTACTCAGCAGCCTCCTGTGAGGCACCTTATCAAAGGCCTTTTGGAAGTCTAGATAGATAACATCCACTGGGTTTCCCTGTTTTAACCTACTTGTGACCTCTTCAAAGAATTCTAATAGGTTTGCCAGGCACGACCTCCCCTTACTAAATCCATGCTGACTTGTTCTAATCTGACCCTACACTTCCAAGAATTTAGAAATCTCATTCTTAATGATGGATTCTAGAATTTTACCAATAACCGAGGTTATGCTAATCGGCCTATAATTTTCCATCTTTTGTCTTGATCCTTTCTTGAACAAGAGGGTTACAACAGCGATTTTCCAATCTGGGACTTTCCCAGGCTCCAGTGACTTTTGAAAGATCACAGCCAACGCCTCCACTATTTCCTCAGCCACCTCCCTCAGAACTCTAGGATGTAGCCCGTCGGGGCCAGGAGATTTATCAATTTTTAGACCTTTTTAGCTTTTCTAGCACTTTCTCTTTTGTAATGCCTATCATGCTCAACTCTGCCCCTGACTCTCCTTAATTGTTGCGATATTACTCATGTCTTCCACTGTGAAGACTGATGCAAAGTACTTAAGTTCTTCTGCTATTTCCTTATCTCCCATCAGCCTTCCAGCATCAATTTGGAGCAGTCCAATGTCTACTTTTGCCTCTCGTTTGTTTCTTATGTACTGAAAGAAACTTTTACTATCATTTCTAATATTACTGGCTAGCCTACCTTCATATTTGATCCTCTCCTTCCTTATTTCTCTGTTTGTTTTTGTAGCCTTCCCAATCTTCTGATTTCCCAGTGCTGTTGGCTACCTTTATAGGCTGTCTCTTTTTCTTTGATACATTTCCTGACTTCCTTTGTCAGCCATGGCTGTCTAATCTCCCCCCCCCCCCCCTCCCCGAATAATCTTTCTTTTCTTTGGGATGAACCTCTGTACTGTGTCCTCTATTACACCCAGAAACTCCTGCCATTGTTGCTCTACTTTCTTCCCCGCTAGGCTCTGATTCCAGTCGATTTTCATCAGTTCCTCTCTCAAGCCCCTGTATTTAACTGTAACACCATTACATCCAATTTTGCCTTCTCTCTTTCAAAGTGCAGACTGAACTCTACCATATTATGATCGCTACCTCCGAAGTGTTCCCTTACTTTAAGATCTTTTATAAAGTCTGGTTCATTACATAGCACTAAGTCCAGAATAGCCTGCTCCCTTGTGAGCTCCATCACAAGCTGTTCCAAAAAACCATCCTGTAAGCATTTCATGAATTCCCTTTCTTTGGATCCACCAGCAACATTATTCAACCAGCCCACCTGCATATTGAAGTCCCTCATGATCACCGTGACCTTGCCTTTCTGACATGCCCTATCTATTTCCTGGTGCATCTTGCGCCCCTGGTCCTGACCACTGTTAGGAGGTCTGTACATAACTCCCATTATGGATTTTTTGCCTTTGTGGTTCTTCAACTCCACCCACACAGACTCCACATCATCTGACCCTATGTCATTCAGTGCCATAGATTTAATTTCATTCTTAACTAACAGGGCAACCCCACCCCCTCTGCCCACCTCCCCTGTCTTTTTGATAAGTTGTAAATCCTTGGATGTTTAACTGCCAGTCCTGAACCCCCTGCAATCATATCTCTGTGATGCCTACTACATCATAATCATTCAACTTGATTTGTGCCATTAATTCATCTACTTTGTTACAAATACTACAAGCATTTAGGTAAAGTGCTTTAATGCTAACTTTCTTATTATATGAGATATTGGAAATCAAAAGATGTCCTAAGTTATCCTTCCTTTTTGCTGCATTCCTAGTCTGCCTTGAGCTTAAATCCACCTGCACACATGCTATCCTGCTGCTTACCTTTCCATTTAACTCCATACTCCCTGTCGCTGTCGCTTTCGCTTCCCCCCCCCCCCCCCCCACTCAGAAGTTTAAAGTCCCACTGACCACCCTATTTACCCTTTTCGCTAGAACACTGGTTCCAGATTGGTTCAGGTAGAGACCGTCCCAATGGTGCAGATCCCCCCAGTTCCAAAACTGATGTCAATGCCCAACGAAATGGAATCCCTCCTTCCCACACCAATCCCTTAGCCATGTGTTTATTTCCCTAACTTTCTTATCCCTATGCCAATTGGACTGTGGCTCGGATAGTAATCCAGAGATTATGACTCTTGAGGACCTGTACTTCAATTTTCTTCCTTGTGCTTGACGATCCCTGAACAGGTTTACAAGAGGTTTACATGCAGATTTTCCCATTTGCTGACTGCACCAAGTCATGCCCAATGACAGTTGCTGATCCCAACTTGTTTACACAAGGTTCTAAAGTTTACAGAATGTTTGCATCCAAGTTGGGTGCTAGTACAAGGTTGAATGAGTATAATCTCTTTAGTTGTGTAGGATTGCTCCTGCTCTTCCTCATGGCTCTGTGGAGGTATAGCAGACATAACTATTCACTATGTGGAAGTAAGTAGCCAGGGGGAAGGTAATGGTGAGGAATGGGTGTTGGAAAGTTAAAAACAAGATCAAAGACTTTGTAGGGTGTTTTGCTAGTGCCATTGAGAGGGATTTGAACTAACTTTGCACTGGCATGAGAACCAAGAAAGAATTTTAGAGGTGAACAGCAAAGCTGACAAAATAGTTAAGGATGCAGTTGGCACTGATGTCGAAAAATGGTCAAGATCATATGTAAAATTGCAGTACGGGAGAAGGAAATAGAGTCCAAGACATTGTAAATGTGCATGTATGTAAATCTGTGGAGCATGGTAAATAAGGTTGAAGAGTTACAGAATCTGAGGAGGGTGTCACCGGACTCAAAACAATAAGTCTGATTTCTCTTCATGGATCCTGCCACACCTGCTGAGCTTTTCCAGCAACTTCTGTTTTTGTTGGAGAGTTACAGATGCTGATTGCAATGTGGAATTATGATGTAGCAAATGATGGAGACCTTGCTTAATGAAGAGCAACATTGAACGTTAAATATTCTCGGCTATGAGTGGTTCAGGAAAGATAGAAATGGAAAGAAAAGAAGAGGAGCTGCAGTGTTGTTAAGAAGATAATTGCCCTGATGGAGAAGGAGAATGTGTCAAGACCAGTGTTAATTTGACTGAATCTGTGGAATAAAAGGAGTACATTACATTGCTTAGTGTAGCCTACAGACCTCCAACTAGTTGAAAAGATGTAGTGGAATAAATCTGCAGGGAAATTGTACAGAAATGCCTGCATTGTAGAGCAGTTATTATGGGAGACTTCAATTAACAAAATGTAAACTTGGGATATTTTTAGTGTGACTGGCAGCAGAGATCAAATGTTTATAAATTATATTGGGAAATTTTTGCAATAGCAGCACATGTCCAATTCACCAAACATTGTTGGTCGTGATCCTTGGAAATTGAGGTGAGCCAAATGGATCAAATGTAAAGTGGTGGGTGGGGGTGGTGGTGGTGGTATTTAGAAGATAGTGACCATTGTACCATAAGTCTCAAATTGATGTTAGAGAATGAAATGCAAAAATCCAGGCCAAGCAACATCAGTTAATGAAGTGCTGACTTCAGTGGGGCTATAACCGGGCTGGCGGGATTGATTGGAATAAGAGGTTGTTAAGAACATTAGTAACTGAACAATGAGCCACCTTGAAGGATCAGATAATTTTGATACAGTCAAGTTATATCCCTTGAATGCAAAAGGTAGGACAAACAAATCCAGAGGTTCCTGGATGACCAAGAAGGTAAATGTTAACTTTAGAAAGAACAATTGTATTTATAAAATTGTGTTTATAACTGGTGTAAGGCAGAAAATACAATTGGAAATCAACAGAACAATCAAAGGTTTAGTAAGGGGTGAAAGGAACTATGAGAAAAGACTAGCAGATAACATAAAGGGAAATTCCAAAGTCTTCTGCAGGCATATAAGCACTAAGAGAATGATTATCTGTAAAGAAGTTGGCTGATCAAAAACCATGAAGGAGTTTTACAGATAGAGGTTAGTAGCACAGCTGAGAAATGAATATTTTGCATCAAAAGAGGAGGATGCCGCCCAGACCATTGTGACAAGGAAAGAAACCCTGTCACTATAAAGGGTAGAGGTTAATGAGGAAACAACCTTGGATAGATCATTGGCACTTAAAGTTAACAAGATATCTTGAGATATTTTAAGTTTTCCCACTACAAAGTTTAACTGGTCTGTAATTGCTAAGATTAACCTCGCAATTTAAAAAAAATAAAGCTGTAATGTTGGCAATTTTCCAGTGTTAGAAGTCACTTGGAAAAGGTGGATTGATTAGGAAGAGTCAACATGGATTTCAAAATGGGAGATCATTTTAACAAATTTGTTGGAATTTTTTTGAAGAGGTAACAGAGTATTTTGATGATGATACTGCTAACGAAGTGATATAAATGGATTTTCAGAAGCAATGCTATAAAAGGGACAGTGGCAACTTTAATACAAAATTGGTTGAGTTAAAGCAGGAAGTAATGGTCGATGGATATTTTCTGGCTTGAATAAAAGTTTGTAATGGAGTACCCTGGCAGTTAGTATTGGGACACTGGGTTTTCCTAATATAAATTGAAGTATGGATCTGGAGGAGACAGCTTCCAAGTCTGCAGATGCTGCATTAACTTTGGAAGCATTGTAAACTGTGAGGAGGATAGAGTGGAACTCCAAAAGGATATTGATAAATTGGTGGAGTGGGTGGATAGGTGGCTTTGAGGTTCAGTTTCAGAGAAATGTGAGGTGATGCACATTGTTTGGAAGAACATTGAGAGACAATATTTATAATTCCAAAGCACCTCCAGGAGAAGAAGGACCTGGGGGTATATAAGTATGGCGCAATGAAGGTGGCAGAACAGGTGGACAGAGCAATAAATAAAGCCTATTTTCGGATTAGTTGATTGATAGGGGCTTGTATTACAAAAGAAAGGAGATGATGTTGAAGTTGTTCAAGACACTTGTTAGAACTCAGCTGGAGTATTGTGGACAGCTATGTGTGTGACATTATTGGAATTGCGAGTGCAGTGGAGAGAGTGCAGAAACAATTTACTAGAATGGTTCAGGTATGAGAAACTTTAGCCATGAGGATAGATTGAAGAAGTTGGGACCTTCCTTCCTGGAGAGAAGGCAACAGAGCGATATCTGATTAAAGTTTTCAAAATGATGAGAGGTCAAGACAGAAGAGATAGGATAAAGCTGTTTCTACTTATGAATGAAACAAGAATGAGAAGACATAGATTTGAAATCTTGTCCAAATGAAGCAATGCTGATGTGAGGAAATGTTTTCCACACCATGAGATGTTCGGGTATGGAATGCACTGTCTGGAAATGTGCTACAGGTAGGTTCAGCTGAGGTATTCGGGAGGGAATTGGACATTTTCTTTTTTGGAAAGAAATGGTGAGCAGGGAAATGAGAAGAGAGCAGGATTTGGCAGTAGAGCTGGTGCAGGCACAATAGGTCAAACAGCCTTCGTCTGCACTGTAATAATTCTGTGATTCTATGTTCAGGGGAGGTGAGGAATTGATCAAAGGAATTGGCATAAGGAAGCAATACCATCCTTATCTCTGGAACCACTCACTGCCTAGATCCACTGACTCTGTGGCATCTGTCCCATCTGCTGTGTCCATCATGAGTCCTGAGTCAACTCACCAGCAACACCTGCATTGCCACACCTCCTCCTCCACCACCTCACTGCCATCTGTGCCAAACCCATCAACATAGGAGTCGCTATTCTTTAGCCACCATCTCTTCACTGATGGGCCCATGCTGAACTCATACTCTCCCGCCAACCAAGGGTCTCTGGTTCTGCTGCCACCTCACCAATAACCAGGAGTCTCTAATCAGGGCCTACCACGACCACAATCAAGAGCCCCTAGCTCCACTGCTGCTTCAATGATGCCAGGAGTCCCCACTCTGGGCGTATAATGCTGCTGCAGCCGCTGCCTCACCAGCACCAGGAGTCCCCACTCTAAGCCTACTACAGCCAGGGGTCTCTGGCTCCACTACTCGGCCAGGCCATTGCCACACAGACCCCCAGCCGAATGGGAGCAGACAGCAAGAGTGAATAATTCCCAGATTATCAATCTGGCATTGCAACAATGCAGGAAAAATTTGATCATTTTGCTTGGGTCTTTGAATGAATGCTCTTCCACATTACATCTCCACACTGTTTAGCACATCTTGACTCTATCACACATCAAGTACTGCAGCTCAGCACTTGAGGTCTGTGCGTCCCATGAGTTTACAACATTTTTCGGAGACACTGCTTCTAACAGTCCCAATTGTGCACAGACACCTCCGTATCTCTGTAAATCTACAGCTTACCCCATTACATGGGCACACCATCTAAGAGTAGTGACACACACTACTCAGTACACTAGTCAGTAGTCACTGACTTGCAGGTAGCTGCACATAACAGGCAGGACAGTCAATGGATTAGTATAATTGCACCTCTCGGCTTGGCGGATATGCTGCACTGAATAACTCCTGTTTATGGGAAGGTAGCAGCGGAGCCAGGGACCCTTGGTGTGGAGAGAGTGTGAGTTCAGCATGGCCCTCGGCAGCTCATTGGTGGATGGGCCCATCAGTGAAGAGATGGTGGCTAAAGAGTGGTGACTCCTATGTTGATGGGTTAGGTGCAGATGGCAGTGAGGTGGTGGAGGCGGTGTGGTGACGCAGGTGTTGCTGGTGAGTTGACTCAGGACTCATGATGGACACTGGAGAATGAAGATGGTCTCTGGTATCTTTTTACTCATTTTTTCTAATTCTTAAAGTCGAGAAGATGTTGGTAGATTGTGGCTACAGTTGAACCTTTTTACTCTTCTTTACTGTATTATTCACTGTAAAATGCAAGTGACAATAAATCAGCCAGTTCAATTCGCTCTCTTCTGAGGGTCTGTCTCAAAGACTTCTTCGCATTAGTGAACACATAGTGTCTCTCTAACTTTGACTAGTTAGCATTAACTTTGACATCATTTAAATAGGAGAACCCTATTGCTGGCCTGTTGCACAGCTCCCATTGCCTGAGTCCCTTGGCAGGATTATCCGGATTGTCCAGATTTATTACATCATTAGTGTAGCTTTCCTTTCTTATGACTTTATAAAGGGAAGACTGCCTGGAGTACGTGTTCATGATGTTAATTGATCCTCTGCACTGACAGTGCTACCAAGAGAAGTGCAACAGATAAGTTCACTAATTTTAAATGTTGTCCATCTTGTTTGGAACTGGTGCAGGCAAGCTGTGAATTTTGAGCCCAGTGCCTAAAAACAGAGAATGTTGGGGGTTATTGTGATTGTGTGTGAAGATTGAATTGAGCAAGAGGATCAGCTATGATTTTACTGAGTTTTTAAAAGATTCTCAAAAAGGTGGGTGGTCTATTCCTTTTTTTTAGTTCAGATTGTTGAAGTAGTTATATAGGAATTTTTTCTACTGTAACAATAACTATGGCTAATTATTGGCAAATAATTGAACCGTTTACGTAGTAGAGAACAAACTGTGGAGGTGGAGGAACACAGCAGGCCAGGCAACAACAGAGGAACGGAAATGGGGAGGGGGAGGGGACCTCAGAAATAAAGAGAGAGAGGAATGGTGGGGCTGGAGAAGGTTGGTGGGATGGTGATCAGTGAGTGCATGTAGGCAATGGTGGGGATTTGGCAGTGGCGGATAGGTGGGAGAGAAAATGTCACAAGACGGGGATGAGAGGGAGGGTTGATCATACAATGAGGCCTAGGCTGGGGAAATTTTGAAACTGGTAAGATCCACATTTAGCCCATTGGCCTGTAGGTTCTGAGTTGGAATATGAGGTGCTGCTCCTCCAGTTTGCGGGTGGTGCCGTTGTGACACTGGAGGAGGCGCAGGATGGACGTGTCACCCAGGAAGTAGGAGGAGGTGTTAAAATGGTTCGCGACCGGAAGGTGGTGGTGTTTGTCGCGTACAGTGCACAGATGTTCTACAAAATAGTCTGAGTCCCCGCTTGGTTTCACCGATGTAGAGGACGCCTCACCAGGTGCAGCATACCATGTTGACAGATGTGCAGGTGAACCCATGTCTGATGTCGAACATTTGTTTTTTGCCTTGAATAGAGGTGAGGGGTGAGGTGTAGGGGCAGGTGTAGCACCTGGCGGTGGTGCGGCTAGTGGTGAGCGTGGAGCGGACAAGTGAGTGCGGAGAGAACGGTTCCTCTGAAAGGCATATCGGGGTGGGTAGGGAAATATATCTTTGGTTGAGGGGTCAAACTAGGTGGCGGAAGTAGCGGAGAATGATGCGTTGGATGTGGATGTTGGTGGGGTGATATCCCACCCACCTTCCTGCTAGAATGCGATCTCATACTCTCAAATCCTCCACTGCATCTGCCCCCAAGATGGGCATTCCACTCCCGCACATTCCAGATGTCCTCCTATTTCAAGGACAGTAATTTCCACCCCCCCTCTCTGGTGATTGAAAATGCCCTCAAATGCATCTCTTGTGTCTCCCACACCTCTGCCCTCACACATCACTTCACCAACCTACGTATCCACTGTATCATTCTCTGCCACTTCGCCACCTACAATCTGACCTCATGACCAAAGATCGATTTACCTCTCCATCCCTATCTGCATTTACATAGAGACCATTCTCTCTGTGACTCCATCGTCCATGCCACACTCCCTACTAATGCTGCTATTTCCGGCACCTTTCCCTGCAACCGCAGGAACTGCTACACCTGCCCCTACACCTTTCCCCTCATGTCTATTCAAGGCAAAAAGCAAACATTCAACATCAGACATGGGTTCACGTGCACATCTGTCAACTCGGTATACTGTATCCGCTGCATCCAATGTGGCCTCCTCTACAACGGTGAGAACAAGCGGAGACTTGGAGACTGTGTTTTGTAGAACAGTTGAATGTAACAAACAGCATCAGCTTCAGGTCAAAACCATTATAATTCCTCCTCCTACTCCCTGGGTGACATGTCCATTCTCCAGTGTCATAATGATGCCAAACTGGAGGAGCAGCACCTCTTAATCCACCTTGGGAGCCTACAGCCCGATGGCCTGAATGTGGATTTTACCAGTTTCAAAATCTCCCCAGCCCCAGCCTCATTGTATGACCAACCCTCCCTCTCATCCCCGCTTCCTTGACTTGACACAACATATCTGCCATTCTCACCTCACTGACCAATCCCGAAATCCCCTATCACCATCCCGGTCTACCTTCCCAAGCCCCACCTCTACCCTCTCTCTCTTTATTTCTGAGCTCCCCTCTCCGTCCCCATTTCTGAAAAAAGGTTCCAATCCGGAACATCTTTCCTGTTCCTCTGATGCTGCCTGGCCTGCTGTGTTCTTTCAGCTCCACACTTCGTTATCTCTGACTCCACCATCTGCAGTCCTTGCTATCTCTGAACGATTTAAGTATTTGGTTTACAAATATGGCATATATGAAGTGCATTGACTAATTGTAACAAACAACATGTTTCTATACTATATTGTTCATGTAATTTTCTGTACTTGAATACAATGTGTCTCAAAAATGAGTATAACCTGTGTGTACTCTCCAGAAAGGGAATTTATTGTAACCGAAGTCTCAAATACTGGATATAAATAAAGTTTTGGGCAATTTGGTGAATTAAATCGAGATATGAAATGTTACTGTTTATAGTATAGTACAGTTTTGGAGTAATGATTATTTTTCTCAACCAGGTTCTGAGCTTTGCAAAAGCTCAGTAAATAGCAGTGACAGTATATTTTAACTTTTCAAATTTTGTTTGAGTGGTATATCACGATATTTAATGCTACTTTGCTGTTGTACATCTGAGAACAAAACTAATTAACTTGCCAATAATATTAATAATACTTGAAGACCCAATTCAAATATTCATAACAATAACTAATTATTTTAAATTTCTTTACTATGTAGAATTTGATGAAGATGTTTTTCTACTTGCAGCATCACAACGATTCCACCTCCTCCTCCCGCACCTGTGCTGATGGAACATTACCAGACACCTTATGATAATGCTTATTATTTTTATGGTGCTAGAAATCCTTTGGATCCAAACTTGGCATACTGTGAGTGTACTTGATGAGCACTATTAAACTAAAGAGTTTGTGTGTTAGATGTTTAATTGAAACCTATTACACTGGTTATTGTCAATTTGTTTGTTGCGCATGTTTACAGTTGAGACTGAAATTGATACTCTTTTTATGCTCTTAAATTGATACTCACAATTGATACTCTTGTACTTGAATTTTGTACAAAAATGACTCACCTATAGAATACAGAACAGAACAGTACAGGCCCTTCGGCCCATGATGTTATACTGACATATTATCCTACTAAGATTAAACTACCCTGCGTACCCTACATTTTACTATCCTCCATGTGCCTATCCAAGAGTCGCTTAAAAGTCTCTAAAGTATCTGACTTCACTACCACTGCCGGCAGCACATTCCACACCCCACCACTCTCTGTGTAAAGAGTCTACCTCTGACATCTCCCCTACACCCTCCTCCAATCACCTTAAAATTATACACCCTCGTAATAGTCACTTCCGCCCTGGGAAAAAGTCTCTGTCTATCTACTTTTCAATGCCTTATCATCTTGTAAAAGGACTGGTCTCTTATGACTAGTCAGCTCCTCTTCCACCTCTGAGGAATAAGCTACAGAGCCCTGAGGGGAAACCCTGGCATTTTCTCCTACATTTCCACGAGCTCACATAGAGATAGTTGAGTGAGAACGTTAGCTTGAGTAGGTCAGCAGCACATTCTAGTGAGCACATCACTGCCACGTCTCTCCAGTTAGTCAAAGCAGAAATGTCACAAATTGCTGGTGTTCAGAGGGCTGCCAGAAACAAGGCACTGGCTCACCCCGAGGCAGGAGAGGATCCCATGGTGTCAACTATTAATAACTTCATTTAAATACACAAACGCATTCAGCATGAGCAGGCAGTTTTGTCAGAGGTATTGGGCAAACTGACTCAAAGGTTGGAGAAGAATTTCAACACAACCTGTACCATGTAGCATTCAAGCATCTGGCTGCCTCCATGAACAGTTTGGAGGCTGCTGTGAAACCTCAAGTCAACCTCACTGTCTCTCGGGTAAATGCAGCTACCTGCATTTCATTACCTTGGCAGTGCGTGCTCATCACCAACAGCAAAGCAACAAGGGTTAAAGGACTTTAACTTCCCTTCAAGAGTCTATAAGACCATAAGACATAGGAGCAGAAATTAGTCCATTCGGCCCATTGAGTCTGCTCCATCGTTCAATCATGGCTGATAAGTTCCTCAACCCCGTTCTGTTATCAGTTGTAAATAAGATAAAACTGGAAAATGTTTGAAATAGCAAAATCAAAATTCAGTATAAGAAGGTTATCAGCTCTTGAAGAGTAAATAGAATGTTAGAGCATAATATTGCAACTAGTTTGTTAATTGTAGTTATCCAGGAATTGTAGGAAAGTCTAACTTCTGGGGAACTGTACAGCTGGATACCCCCCACCCTTTTCATTCCCAGGCCTGACTGTTTCTACATTCCCCTGATACTGATCTCTGCTCTGACTGCCCCCTCCCCTCACCTGCTTTAGTGTGTTGATGTATTACAGTTATGGCAATTTGGCATGGAAATGACATCTACTTTAACTGGTAGTCAGAAGCAAACTGGCAGTGGCAGGACAACCAAGTCTCAATCTTACCATTGTGATCATTTGAGATCACCAGATGGCTGCGGAAGAGACTAAGAATACATACATTTAGTTCGTCCAGAATTGTACCTGGACCCTTCAATGCCAAAGTAGGTTTCAAAGGTGATGCGTTATTGTATCTCAGATGCAGTGTTCATGTACAAGAAAATTTTAACTGTGAGGCATGTCACAGACACTAGCCACAATAATGTGAAGTACTCTGCACACTCATGAGATTACATTAATTCCTAGTTCCAAAGTAGCTATTGATGTATTTACTATAAGTGGGGACTACTTCATTTTAGACACTGGAAATTTGGAGAAATAATCAATTATCAAACAGGTAAGGAACACTTCAATCACATCTGTGTCAGACATGAGTATCATATTCAGTCTGTTTGGTGCACCTAAAGAAATCATTTCTGATATTGTGTCACAGCATAATGAAGATCTTTTCAGGGACATGTGCACTAGATGGGGTGTGGACCATGGGCCATCCCCACTATTATTAAATTAGCCGAGATCAATCAGCAATTGGTTTGTACTGTTAAGTCCTCATTTTGAAGTGTCGGACAATGAAACTGATTTAATTGCCCTGTTACATCTCAGCAGCACCTCTGGATATGGAGTTATCTTCACCAGCAGAGATCCTGTTCAGAGGATAGTAAGCATACGAGTTTGGATGTCATGTTGTGGCTGTACAGGACGTTGGTTAGACCACGTTTAGAATCCTGCATTCAGCTCTGTTCTCCCTGCTGTTGGAAAGATGTGTTAAGCTTGAAAGGGTTCACAAAAGATTTACAAGAATGATGCTGGGTTTGGAGAATTTGGGCTATGGGGACAGGCTGAATAGGCTTCGGGCATTTTTCCTGGAAAGCCAGTGGCTGAGGGCTGCCCGCATAGAGGTTTATAAAATCATGAGGGACATGGATAGGGTGAGTAGACAAGGCCTTTTCCCCCTGGTAGGGGAGTCCAAAAGTAGAGAACATAGGTTTAAGTTGAGAGGGGGGAAAAATTTAAAAGGGACCTAAGGGTCAACTTTTCACTTAGAGGGTAGTGCATGTATGGAATGAGCTTCAGAGGAAGTGGTGGAGGCTGGTACAATTAAAACATTTAAAAGGCACCTGAATGGGTGCATGAATAGGAAGGGTTTAGAGGAATACAGGCCAATTGCTAGTAAATGGCACTAGATTAATTTAGGATATTTGATCGACATGGACAAATTGGGCCAAAGGGCCTGTTTTGTGCTGTACAACTCTATGACTCAATTAGAAATTATAGATTTTTTGGAACATACTTTATTAAATTTAGATTTTACTTGCTCACCATCATGTTTCCACTGTAAGCAAGATTAGAGATTTGGGAGATTAGCCTGTTGTTTTCTGATACGAGTTAACATTTCCAGCAATACAATGTTTATTCAATAGATTTGCCTTGCTGATTCATACTTTTAAAAAATTATGTATTTTACCTATTAGTTGTTCTACGGAATTCATGTTTTACATTTTGTTTAATTACAAAAATTATACTGAAATATTGTTTTTGCTTTGTTACATAGACAGCCCAGGAGTTATAGGAGTACAACCTATGTCCTTGGTCAACTCTCCCACTGGATTGACTAACATCCCAATGCAAGTTTATCCACAAGTTTCCTCCTTCGACCAAGTCTTGTAAGTTTTTAATTGGCATCATCCATGGTGTTTTTAATGAGTTAACCACAACATAATAATGAATTGGGTCCTTTCTGATGAGCCTGGAATGACAGAGTATTTGTTAATTTTTATTTTGCTGTTTTCCTTGTATATTTGAAGTATTGTGTCAAGCACAACCAAATTCTTCATGCAACTGTTTGCATGTGTTCTGAAATTTTGTTTCTCAGCATCATGGTTACAGCTCTGAGAACAGGTTAACTTGCACCCTTTCTGTATCCTAGAGATGATTAGCATAAGAAAACAATAGAAAAGGGAAATTGTCAAAATAATGGTCATGAGCAATGTCCTAAAGACTTTTCTTTCAAATATGGCACCTCTTTGTACTCGATCTGGAAAATTTAGTTTTGAGTTTATACTCACCAAAACACATGCAAGAAGATTCCTCTGAGATTTCAAGGGAAGGCTAAAGGAAAATGCACCAGACCTTGGTGTTTGAATGGCTTTATGCATTAATTTAACTACTAGTTCAGCACTGAACAACCTGGGATCTCACTTCACCTGTCCTTGCTAGAATGGAGAAAATTTCAATCTAATTGAAGTTGGAAAGCTTCCACAGGCAAAGCATGGGTCAGTACAGCATTGTTTGACTTTAACATTTGGTCATTCATTTCTAGTAAGTTCCAGCAATATTGAATAAATATCGGTTCTGCTTCTTAATGCTTTTTTTGATATTCTGCATACCTCAGTTAGTTCCTTAATGATACAGGTAGACACTGAGCAATGTCCCAACCTGCCACTGTTTTTATTCCAGATTTTCTGATGAGACAACTATGTTTGTATGAAACGTATTGTCCTAAGGGAATTAATGCCAAAATTAAGGACAACTGGAGGCGTTAAAAGATGTTAACTGAAAGAGACCTTTTTTCCAAGTGACTGATATTGAATGCGAAAACAAAGGACGACACAAAGTGCTTAAAATAGCCTGGATTAAAAATTTGGCACCATTACTAGGAAGACTATGTTCCTGTAGCTTGGTTAATAGTTGCATACAGGAAGTGAACGCCAGGACTTAATCAAGGGGAAGAGAATATGTAGACATTTATGTGATGAATGAATATGCTCCCTTAAATTGTACCGATCTTTAGCTTGCACACAGCTTTTTTGCCAGACCAGACAATTATTTGTCATATTGGAACAGCTGCAATAAACTGAGGAAACCAGATTTTAAACTTTAGATTTGCAAAATGACAAATAGAATTCATTATATGTATTTGATGCTGCACATTTCTTAAAGGTAAATAAGATAACATTGTAAACTGTAACCAACATTACATTCTATTATAATATGTTTCTGTTTTCTCAATTAAATTGATTACTCTTCACACTTCTTTACCAGCAATCAATTTCATTTGTTTGAAAATGGAGCAACGATTTTCAAACAGATGAATTTGATACATTTTTAACACTGACCATCTAGCTACCTAGCACGTATTTATTGTGTTTGACTATCTTGTAATGTCTCACAGAATGACAGTTTTTTCCAGAGGATACCATTTAGCCAATTCCATCTGCACTGGTATCTGACAACTTTGCACATAGGCAACAAATGCAACAAATAGATTCCTAACTGGGGACTCCATTGTTCACAGCGCTGTCTCTGTTGACAAATTTTTATTGCCACAGGACTTGATAAATGGACCCTTAGAGAAGACTGTGATCTTGTTTAATGTAGAGCCCTTCGAACATTATCAAGATCATACAAAAAATGACAGCTTGTTGGTCACGTTCGGTGGCAACTTGTCTGTCAAACTGCATCATACTTTGAGTTCAGAAATGACAATTATGAGGCAAGCAGTGGCAGAGAAGGAAGGAAAAGGAAGCAAATTCATTGTTCAACTTTTGAGGCATTCTGTTCTATTAGCCCATGATGAGAATTGCTCAATTCAGATACAGAAAGACCTGGCAGAAAATTGAGACATGCAGTAAATATCATTCTCAAATTGAGGGACAGTCAACAGTGACAATTTTGAAAATAGACGAAGTTTGTTATGGACCAGACCAAGCCCCCTCAAAATATATTCAGAAGAAAGTCTAGACCCTAACTTTTTCTTATTTTAAGATAAGTGTAAGATGTTGCATTCTAGATACAATTTAATCGAACTCGCAGCTTTGAAGCAAAACACTTTATTCATTCATTGTAGCTAAAATACAGCAAAAGAAAGAAGAAATTGGAATAAAAGCTGAAAGAACTGTTAGCGAGTTTTGAGAAGATTTGTAGCTCAGGTTGAGGTTCTGGATGTGAGTTTGCTCGCTGAGCTGGAAGGTTAGCTTTCAGACATTTTGTCACCTTTTTTTTTATTTGAGAAAATATACTTTATTCATAAGATGTACAAAAAATAAAACCTATTTGTACACCTACCCAGTCATGCAAGCCGCTCCGGGTTACCCAGGGGGTACGTACACCAACTAAAGGAAAAAAAACAAACAAAGAAGAAAAAAAAAGCCAAGAAAATACCCCGGCAGTCGTCACTCCACACAGTCCCAGTTGGCCCCCTGACCAGTTGGGGAAGGTGCCAGCTGGGCCCAGTTACCAGATAGGGCCCTTTTTTCTATTCTGGACGAGGGGTTTCATACCGTGGTCTTTCCCCACCGCGCCTTGGCGGCAGCTGCCCCAAGCTTTAGCGCGTCCCTCAGCACGTAGTCCTGGACCTTGGACTGCGCCAGTCTGCAACATTTGGTGGGGGTCAGTTCTTCGAGCTGGCAGACCAGCAAGTTGCAGGCAGACCAAAGAGCATCTTTCACCGCATTGATGGTCCTCCAGGCGCAGTTGATGTTGGCCTCGGTGTGTGTCCTGGGAAACAGACCGTGGAGCACGGAATCCCGCGTCACGGAGCTGCTCGGGACGATCCTCGACAAATAGCACTGCATCCCCCTCCAGACCTCCTGCGCATAGGCACACTCCAGAAGGAGGTGATCAATAGTCTCATCCCCCCCGCACCCACCTCGAGGGCAGCGTGCGGTGGCACAGAGATTCCGGGCATGCATAAAGGATCTCACTGGCAGAGCCCCTCTCACCGCCAGCCAAGCAATGTCCTTGTGCTTATTTGAAAGTTCTGGCGATGAGCCATTCTGCTAAATGACTTTGGCAGTCTGCGTGGGGAACCACACGATGGGATCCACCCTCTCCTTTTCCCGAAGGGTCTTGAGGATACTACGTGCTGACCACTGCCTGACGGCCTTATGGTCAAAGGTGTTTCCTTTCAAAAATTTCTCCACGAAGGACAGGTGGTACGGAGCGGTCCAACTACTCGGAGCGTTCCGCGGCAACGAGGCCAGGCCCATTCTTTGCAACACCGGGGACAGGTAGAACCTCAGTAAGTAGTGACACTTGGTGTTTGCGTACTGAGGATCTACGCACAGCTTGATGCAGGGCGAGGGTGGCGTTCGGTATGCCCTTTCCCCCATTTTCCAGGTCTTTGTACATGGTGTCCCTGCGGACCCGCTCCATCCTCGACCCCCAAATGAAGTGGAAGATGGCCCGGGTGACCGCAGCGGTGCAGGTCCAGGGAATAGGCCAGGCCTGCGCCACATAAAACAGTACCGAAAGCCCCTCGCACCTGACAACCAGGTTCTTACCCGCAATGGAGAGGGACCGGAGCGTCCACCTGCCCAACTTCTGCTTCAATTTGGCGATACGCTCCTCCCAAATCTTACTGCACGCCCCAGCTCCACCAAACCAAACACCCAGGACCTTCAGGTAGTCTGTCCTGACGGTGAAGTGGATGAAGGAGCAGTCTTCCCAGTTCCCGAAGAACATGACATCGCTCTTAGCCCTATTGACTTTGACTTTGGCACCCGAGGCCAGTTCAAACTGGCCGCAGATGCCCAACAGTCTACTCACCGACCGACGATCGGTGCAGAAGACGGCGACATCGTCCATGTACAGGGTGGTCTTGACCTGAAAGCTTCCGCTGCCTGGGATAGTCACGCCCTTCAGGCTCACGTCCTTCCTGATGGATGCAGCGAAGGGCTCCACACAGCACATGAACAAGGCAGGAGAGAGCGGGCAGCCCTGCCTGACTCCAGATCTGACGGCAAAACTGTCTGATTCCCACCCGTTGATCGAGACTGCACTAACAATGTTGGTGCAGAGCAGCGGGATGCAATTGCGGATGCCCTCCCCGAACCCCAATTTGGAGAGGACATCCCTCATGTAAGCATGAGAGACCCTGTCAAAGGCCTTCTCCTGGCCCAGGCTGACGAGGCAGGTGTCCACCCGCCTGTCCTGTACATAGGCGATTGTATCCCTGATGAGCACGAGGCTCTCAGCGAGCTTTCTGCCCGGCACAGCACAGGTTTGGTCAGGGTGAATCACCGACTCCAGGACAGACCTGACCCGGTTGGCTGTGACCTTGGCCAGGATTTTGTGGTCCACGTTCAAAAGTGAAATGGGACGCCAATTCTTAATTTCTTCCCCTTCCCCCTTCCTTTTGTAAATGTGGGTGATGATGCCCTTCCTCACGGACTTGCACATTTCCCCTGCCCGAATCGCACTATCGTACACCTCCAGCAGATCCTGGCCGACCAGGTCCCACAGAGCGGAATACAGCTCGACTGGTAAGCGGTCGCTCCCGGGAGTCCTATTCCTCTCCAAGGACTTGAGGGCACTGGTCAGCTCGTCCAGGGATATCGGCCAGTCCAGCCACTCCCTCGTGCCGTCGTCCAAGACCTCCGTGATAGACGACAGGAACGACTCGGAGGCCGTGCTGTCCGTGGGCTTCGTGTCGTACAGTCCGGCATAGAAGGATCTGCTGATCCTCAAAATGTCCGGCCGAGACGACGTCACCGAGCCGTCGTCCTCCTTCAGCCGGCTAAGCACAGAGACCTCTTTGTGCACCTTCTGAAAGAAGAAACGCGAGCACGTCTCATCCTGCTCCACGGAGTGGACCCTGGACCGGAAGATTATCCGGGAGGCCTCCGCGGCGAAGAGCGAGGCTTCCTGGCCCCTCACCTCATGGAGGTCCTCTGTGACATCAACCCCCATCAACTGCAGAAGGAGCAGTTTCTGCACCCTTTTCTGGAGTCGTGACAGCTTTCCCCGCCTCTCTCTTGCCTTCTGAACACCCTTGAGGACAAAGAACCTCTTGATGTTCTCCTTCACCGTCTCCCACCAGTCGCCTGGAGACTCAAAGAGGGGTTTCACGGCTCTCCAACCGGCGTACTCCCTCTTAAGCTCCTCGACGTTCTCTGGGGTCAACAGAGTCGTGTTGAGCTTCCACGTCCCCTTGCCGGCCGGCTGGGCGACCTGTAAGTGACAGTCGGCCAGCAGGAGGCAGTGGTCAGAGAAGAACACCGGCTCGATGCCGGTGGACCTGACCGAGAACGCCCGTGTCACAAACCGGAAGTCTATCCTTGAGCGAATAGACCCGTCCGGCCGCGACCAGGTGTCCCTCTGCTGCACTCCGTCTGCAGGGGTGCTGAAGTCGTCGAGCAGCTTGGCGTCCTTCACCGTGCCCATCAGGAATCTGGACGTGACGTCCAGTTGACTCCACCACCACCCCCCACCCCCCCCAACACCCCCGTCCCCATGCCGGATCTTCCATCTGCATCGATGATGCAGTTGAAGTCTCCGCCTAGGATGACCGGCCTGGACGTAGCCAGCAGGGGTGGAAGCCGCTGCAGGACGGCCAACCGCTCACTCCGTACCACTGGGGCGTACACATTGATCAGCCTCAGGGGAGCGTTCCTGTAGGTGACGTCAGCCACTAGGAGGGGCCCCCAACCACCTTCTGAACTTGAGAGATGGTGAAGTCGCGCCCCCGCGGCAGAATAGCCAGGCCCGAGGAGCGACAGTCGTTACCCCCCGACCAGATCGAAGGCCCACAGGTCCAGGCGCCGGAACATTTCCCGTACCTGCCGAGGTGCGGTATCCCGCACTCCTGCAGAAACAGGAGGTCTGCCCTGATGGTGTTCAGGTAGGCCAACGTGGACACGCATCTTGCGGTGGACTTGACGCTGCGCACATTAATGCTCACAACTCGTACCCCCTTTGTGGGCAGTGACCGCAGTAGCCTCCCCAAGTCCAAGGTCCAGCCTCTCTATCTATCCCTTCATGCCCATTGCTCATGCTAACTGCTGGACGCTCTCCGGGCTCAGGAAACCGTCTGTGCTGCCTTCCAGGTGGCATCCCCCCGTCGGGGGTACGGAGGCAGGAGAGTCCGGCTCTGGATCAGGCTGGGGACGAGCTGTTTCCCCCTTCCCACCTGGAAGTTCCGGGGGGCCCTCCAGTGCCCCAGCGGCACGTGACTGGGTGTCGGAGGGAGCCGCAGGACACCTCCCGTCACCTGGAAGCGTGGTGCTGCCTTCCTTCTCCCTCGAGATCTTTAACTTCTGCTTCGGGCGGGCCCTCTCCGAATCCACCTCGTCAGAGGAGCTCTTATAGCCCCCCTGTAGCTGCCTCTTCCTGCCTGATGGTTGCGGCTCCTGGGCCCGCCGACGCACCTTCCTCCTCGCTTTCCGGACCGTCGCCCACTCCCCTGGGTTGCCTGTCGCCGCCTCCATCAACTCTGAATTGTCGGTGTGGGGGGGAGCGGAGCCTGCAGGGGCGCTTTGCTGGCCTCGGGCCCATCCTGCGGGGCTGGGCCCTCCTGCACGGCCTGGCCCTCCTGCACATTAGTGGTGCCCTTGCAGGGCCCTGGTGCCTTCCTCTCCTCTGGGGTGGCTGGCCCCGCATTGCCCCTGCCGGCGACCTGGGCGTAGGTGGTCCCCCGCTGCGGGCATGCCCTATAGAGGTGGCCCGCTTCCCTGCAAAGGTTGCAGCTTTTCTCATGTGGGCAATCCTTTGCAAGGTGTCCCTTTGCAGTCGGCCACCATGTGACCTGACCTACGACAGGCATGGCAGACTTTAGGTTGCCCTGCAAATGTCAGGTAGCCCTTGCTCCCGTCGATCGCGAAGCTGGACGGTGGGTGTACGACGTTCCCGTCCGCGCCCATCCTCAGCGTCACCTTGACCTGCCTCTTACTCGTCCAGATGCCAAAGGGGTCCACCATGTCAGTTAGGTCCCCTTCCACCTTCACGTACCTTCCAAGGAAGATCAGGACATCAACTGCTGGCACATGCGGGTTGTACATGTGTACAGTCACCATACGGCTCCTCTGTGCTGGCATCACAAACAGCGGGACAGCGGTCAATACAGAGAGGGGGCCCTCACCTCCTTTCTCCTTGAAAACCTCCAGGAAGCGCTCGCAAAGCTTGGTACTCCTGAAGGTCACGTCATAAAAACCTCCTCCGGGGAAATCCTGCAGGCAGTAAATGTCCGCAGCAGCGAACCCACAAAAGTCCAACAGGACCCTCTTCACGAAGAAGGTGCGGTCCACAGGTGCACCTTCATCCACCTTCTTCACAGAAACACAGATGGTGTTCCGGACCCCCTGACCTGGGGCACGAGCACTTGCCGCAGCCATCGTTGCAGGTTGGCTGATCATCTGAACCAGCGTAAGGCCGAAGCCAGTATTAAGATCCACCGGTTGCAAGAATGCACAGCCAACCCGACATCTTCCTTTCACCTCCGACACAGCGTTCTCCTCCCCTCGGTCCACAAGACAGTAGGTCTTATTTTGTTCCAGATGTAAGCTGGGTCACTGAGCTTGAAGGTTTGTTCCCAGACGTTTCGTCGCCTTTTTTTTTTTTTATTTGAAAAAATATACTTTATTCATAGAATGTACAAAAAATAAAACATTTATACACCTACCCAGTCATGCAAGCCACTCCAGGTTACCCGGGGGTACGTACACCAACTAAAGGGAAAAAAAAAACAGAGAAAAAAAAAAAAAACAAAGCAAAGAAACCGCCCCGGCAGTCGTCACCCCGCACAGTCCCAGTTGGCCCCCTGACCAGTTTGGGAAGGCGCCAGCTGGGCCCAGTTACCAGATAGGATTCTTTTCCCTTTTCTGGACGAGGGGGCTCATACGGTGGTCTTTCCCCACCGCGCCTTGGCGGCGGCTGCCCCAAGCTTTAGCGCGTCCCTCAGCACGTAGCCCTGAACCTTGGAGTGCGCCAGTCTGCAACACTCGGTCGGGGTCAGTTCTTTCAGCTGGCAGACCAGCAAGTTGCGGGCAGACCAAAGAGCGTCTTTCACCGCATTGATGGTCCTCCAGGCGCAGTTGATGTTGGTCTCGGTGTGCGTCCCCGGAAACAGCCCGGAGAGCACGGAGTCCCGCGTCACGGAGCTGCTCGGGACGAACCTCGACAAATACCACTGCATCCCCCTCCAGACCTCCTGCGCATAGGCACACTCCAGAAGGAGGTGATCGACAGTCTCGTCCCCCCCGCAGCCACCTCGAGGGCAGCGTGCGGTGGTGCAGAGATTCCGGGCATGCATAAAGGATCTCACTGGCAGAGCCCCTCTCAGCGCCAGCCAAGCAATGTCCTTGTGCTTGTTTGAAAGTTCTGGCGATGAGGCATTCTGCCAAACGACTTTGGCAGTCTGCGTGGGGAACCACACGACGGGATCCACCCTCTCCTTTTCCCGAAGGGTCCTGAGGATACTACGTGCTGACCACTGCCTGACGGCCTTGTGGTCAAAGGTGTTTCCCTTCAAAAATTTCTCCATGAAGGACAGGTGGTACGGAACGGTCCAACTACTCGGAGCGTTCCGCGGCAACGAGGCCAGGCCCATCCTTCGCAACACCGGGGACAGGTAGAACCTCAGTAAGTAGTGACACTTGGTGTTTGCATACTGAGGATCTACGCACAGCTTGATGCAGCCACACACAAAGGTAGCCGTCAGGGCGAGGGTGGCGTTCGGTACGCCCTTTCCCCCATTTCCCAGGTGTTTGTACATGGTATCTCTGCGGACCCGGTCCATCCTCGACCCCCAAATGAAGTGGAAGATGGCCCGGGTGACCGCAGCGGCGCAGGTCCAGGTAATAGGCCAGGCCTGCGCCACATACAACAGTACCGAAAGCCCCTCGCACCTGACAACCAGGTTCTTACCCGCGATGGAGAGGGACCGGAGCGTCCACCTGCCCAGCTTCTGCTTAAATTTGGAGATACGCTCCTCCCAAGTCTTAGTGCATGCCCCAGCTCCACCAAACCAAACACCCAGCACCTTCAGGTAGTCTGTCCTGACGGTGAAGGGGATGAAGGAGCGGTCGTCCCAGTTCCCGAAGAACATGACCTCGCTCTTACCCCTATTGACTTTGGCACCCGAGGCCAGTTCAAACTGGCCGCAGATGTCCAACAGCCTACTCACCGACCGACGATCGGTGCAGAAGACGGCGACATCATCCATGTACAGGGAGGTCTTGACCTGAAGGCCTCCGCTGCCTGGGATAGTCACGCCCTTCAAGCTCACGTCCTTCCTGATGGAGGCAGCGAAGGGCTCCACACAGCACACGAACAAGGCAGGAGAGAGTGGGCAGCCCTGCCTGACTCCAGATCTAACAGGAAAACTGTCTGATTCCCACCCGTTGATCGAGACTGCGCTAACGATGTTGGCGTAGAGCAGCCGGATCCAATTGCGGATGCCCTCCCCGAACCCCAATTTGGAGAGGACGTCCCTCATGTAAGCATGAGAGACCCTGTCGAAGGCCTTCTCCTGGTCCAGGCTGACGAGGCAGGTGTCCACCCGCCTGTCCTGTACGTAGGCGATCGTATCCCTGATGAGCGCGAGGCTCTCAGCGATCTTCCTGCCCGGCACAGCACAGGTTTGGTCAGGGTGAATCACCGACTCCAGGACAGACCTGACGCGGTTGGCAATGACCTTGGCCAGGATTTTGTAGTCCACGTTCAAAAGTGAAATGGGACGCCAATTCTTAATTTCTTCCCTCTCCCCCTTCCTCTTGTAAATGAGGGTGATGATGCCCTTCCTCATGGACTTGCACATTTCCCCTGCCCGAAGCGCACTATCGTACACCTCCAGCAGGTCCTGGCCGACCAGGCCCCACAGAGCAGAATACAGCTCGACCGGTAAGCCATCACTTCCGGGAGTCCTATTTTTCTGCAAGGACTTGAGGGCTCTGGCCAGCTCGTCCAGGGATATCGGCCGGTCCAACCACTCCCTCGTGCCGTCGTCTAAGACCTCCGTGATAGACGACAGGAACGACTCGGAGGCCGTGCTGTCCGTGGGCTTCGTGTCGTACAGTCCGGCATAGAAGGATCTGCTGATCCTCAAAACGTCGGGCCGAGACGACGTCACCGAGCCGTCGTCCTCCTTCAGCCGGCTAAGCACAGAGCTCTCTTTGTGCACCTTCTGAAAGAAGAAACGCGAGCACGTCTCGTCCTGCTCCACAGAGTGGACCCTGGACCGGAAGATTATCCTGGAGGCCTCCGCGGCGAAGAGCGAGGCTTGCTGGCCCCTCACCTCGCGGAGGTCCTCCGTGACATCGACCCCCATCAACTGCAGAAGGAGCAGGTTCTGCACCCTTTTCTGGAGTCGCGACAGCTTTCCCCGCCTCTGTCTTGCCTTCTGAACACCCTTGAGGACAAAGAACCTCTTGATGTTCTCCTTCACCGTCTCCCACCAGTCGCCTGGAGACTCAAAGAGGGGTTTCACGGTTCTCCAACCGGCGTACTCCCTCTTAAGCTCCTCGACGTTCTCTGGGGTCAACAGAGTCGTGTTGAGCTTCCACGTCCCCTTGCCGGCCGGCTGGTCGTCCTGTAAGTGACAGTCGGCCAACAGGAGGCAGTGGTCAGAGAAGAACACCGGCTCGACACCAGTGGATCTGACCGAGAACGTCCGTGACACAAACAGGAAGTCTATCCTTGAGCGAATAGACCCGTCCGGCCGCGACCAGGTGTACCTCTGCTGCGCTCCGTCTGCAGGGGTGCTGAAGACGTCGAGCAGCTTGGCGTCCTTCACCGTGCCCATCAGGAATCTGGACGTGACGTCCAGTTGAATACCCCCACCCGCTGTCCCCACGCCGGATCTTCCATCTGCATCAATGATGCAGTTGAAGTCTCCGCCTAGGATGACCGGCCTGGACGTAGCCAGCAGGGGTGGAAGCCGCTGCAGGACGTCCAACCGCTCACTCCGTACCACTGGGGCGTACACGTTGATCAGCCTCAGGGGAGCATTCCTGTAGGTGATGTCAGCCACTAGGAGGCGCCCCCCCACCACCTCCTGAACTTGAGAGATGGTGAAGTTGTGCCCCCGCAGCAGAATAGCCAGGCCCGAGGAGCGACAGTCGTTACCCCCCGACCAGATCGAAGGCCCACAGGTCCAGGCGCCGGACCATTTCCCGTACCTGCCGAGGTGCGGTATCCCGCACTCCTGCAGAAACAGGAGGTCCGCCTTGATGGTGGTCAGGTAGGCCAACGTGGACACACATCTCGCGGTTGACTTGACGCTGCGCACATTAATGCTCGCAATTCGTACCCCCATTGTGGGCAGTGACCGCAGTACCCTCCCTAAGTCCAAGGTCCAGCCCCTCCATCTGTCCCTTCATGCCCATTGCCCGGGCTAACTGCTGGACGCTCTCTGGGCTCAGGAAACCGTCTGTGCTGCCTTCCGGGTGGCATCCCCCCGTCAGGGGTGCGGAGGCAGGAGGGTCCGGCTCCGGATCAGGCTGGGGACGTGCTGTTTTCTCCTTCCTGCCTGGAAGTTCCGGGGGGCCCTCCAGTGCTCCAGCGGCACTTGACTGGGTGTCGGAGTGAGCCTCAGGACGCCTCCCGTCACCTGGAAGCGGGGTGCTGCTTTCCTTCCCCCTCGAGACCTTTAACTTCTGCTTCGGGTGGGCCCTGTCCGAATCCTCCTCGTCAGAGGAGCTCTTATAGCCCCCCTGTAGCTGTCTCTTCCCTCCTGATTGTTGCGGTTCCTGGGCCCGTCGACGCACCTTCCTCCTCGCTTTCCGGACTGTAGTCCACTCCCCTGGGTCGCCTGTCGCCGCCTCCATTTGCTCCGGGTTGTCGGGGGGGATCGGAGCCTGCAGGGGTGCTTTGCTGGCCTCGGGCCCATCCTGCAGGGCTGGGCCCTCCTGCACGGCCTGGCCCTCCTGCACATTAGTGGGGTCCTTGCTGGGGCCTGGTGCCTTCCTCTCCTCCGGGGGGGCTGGCCCCGCATTTCCCCTGCCGGCGACCTGGGCGTAGGTGGTACCCCGCCGCGGGCATGCCCTATAGAAGTGGCCCGCTTCCCCGCAAAGGTTGCAGCTTCTCTCTCGTGGGCAATCCTTTGCAAGGTGTCCCTCCTCCCTGCAGATGGTGACTTTGCAGTCGGCCGCCATGTGACCTGACCTACCACAGGCATGGCAGACTTTAGGTTGCCCTGCATAGGTCAGGTAGCCCCTGCTCCCGCCGATCGCGAAGCTGGACGGTGGGTGTGCGACATTCCCGTCTGCGCCCATCCTCAGCGTCACCTTGACCTGCCTCTTACTCGTCCAGATGCCAAAGGGGTCCACCATGTCAGTTAGGTCCCCTTCCACCTTCACATACCTTCCGAGGAAGGTCAGGACATCAACTGCAGGCACATGCGGGTTGTACATGTGTACAGTCACCGTACGGCTCCTCTGTGCTGGCATCAGAAACAGTGGGACAGCGGTCAATACAGAGAGGGGGCCCTCACCTCCTTTCTCCTTGAAAACCTCCAGGAAGCGCTCGCAAAGCTTGGCACTCCGGAAGGTCACATCATAAAAACCTCCTCCGGGGAAATCCTGCAGGCAGTAAATGTCCGCAGCAGCGAACCCACAACAGTCCAACAGGACCCTCTTCACGAAGAAGGTGCGGTCCACAGGTGCACCTTCATCCACCTTCTTTACGGAAACACGGATGGTGTTCCGGACCCCCTGACCTGGGGCACGAGCACTTGCCGCAGCCATCGTTGCAGGTTGGCTGCTCCCCTGAACCAGCGTTAGGCCGAAGCCAGCATTAAGATCCACTGGTCGCAAGGGTGCACAGCCAACCCGACGTCCTCCTTTCACCTCCAAGACTGCACTCTCGTCCTCTCAGTCCACAAGAGAGTGGGTCTTTATTGTGTTCAAGATGTAAGCTAGTTCACTGAGCTTGCCGGTTTGTTCCCAGACATTTTGTCACCATTCTAGGTAACATCATCAGTGAGCCTCCGACAAAGCGTTGGTGTTATGTCCCGCTTTCTATTTATCTGTTTAGGTTTCCTTGGGTTGGTGATGTCATTTCCTGCGTTGGTGATGTCATTTCCTGTTCTTTTTCTCAGGGGATGGTAGATTGGCTCCAAATCAAGGTGTTTGTTGATGGAGTTCTGCTTGGAATACCATGCTTCTAGGAATTCTCGTGCGTGTATCTGTTTGGCTTGTCCTAGGATGGATGTGTTGTCCCAATCAAAGTGGTGTCCTTCCTCACCTGTATGTAAGGATACGAGTGATTGTGGGTCATGTCGTTTTGTGGCTGTGAACATCAACTAGCCACAAAACGACATGACCCGCTATCACTCGTATCCTTACATACAGATGAGGAAGGACACCACTTTGATTGGGACAACACATCCATCCTAGGACAAGCCAAACAGAGACACGCACGAGAATTCCTAGAAGCATGGCATTCCAACCGGAACTCCATCAACAAACACATTGATTTGGAGCCAATCTACCATCCCCTGAGAAAAAGAACAGGAAATGACATTACCAATCCAAGGAAACCTAACCAGATAAATAGAAAGCGGGACATAACACCAGTGCTTTGTCGGAGGCTCACTGATGATGTTACCTAGAATGGTGACGAAACGTCTGGGAACAAACCGGCAAGCTCAGTGAACTAGCTTACATCTGGAACACAATAAAGACCCACTCTCTTGTGGACCGAGAGGAGGAGAGTGCTGTCTTGGAGTTGAAAGGAAGACGTCGGGTTGGCTGTGCACCCTTGCGACCAGTGGATCTTAATGCTGGCTTCGGCCTTACGCTGGTTCAGGGGAGCAGCCAACGTGCAACGATGGCTGCGGCAAGTGCTCGTGCCCCAGGTCAGGGGGTCCGGAACACCATCCGTGTTTCTGTAAAGAAGGTGGATGAAGGTGCACCTGTGGACCGCACCTTCTTCGTGAAGAGGGTCCTGTTGGACTGTTGTGGGTTCGCTGCTGCGGACATTTACTGCCTGCAGGATTTCCCCGGAGGAGGTTTTTATGACGTGACCTTCAGGAGTGCCAAGCTTTGCGAGCGCTTCCTGTAGGTTTTCAAGGAGAAAGGAGGTGAGGGCCCCCTCTCTGTATTGACCGCTGTCCCGCTGTTTGTGATGCCAGCACAGAGGAGCCGTATGGTGACTGTACACATGTACAACCCGCATGTGCCAGCAGTTGATGTCCTGACCTTCCTCGGAAGGTACGTGAAGGTGGAAGGGGACCTAACTGACATCATGGACCCCTTTGGCATCTGGACGAGTAAGAGGCAGGTCAAGGTGACGCTGAGGATGGGCGCGGACGGGAATGTCGTACACCCACCGTCAAGCTTCGCGATCGGCGGGAGCAGGGGCTACCTGACCTATGCAGGGCAACTTAAGGTCTGCCATGCCTGTGGTAGGTCAGGTCACGTGGCGGCTGACTGCAAAGCCACCATCTGCAGGAACTGCAGGGAGGAGGGACACCTTGCAAAGGATTGTCCACAAGAGAAAAGCTGCAACCTTTGCGGGGAAGCGGGCCACCTCTATAGGGCATGCCCGTGGCGTGGGACCACCTACGCCCAGGTCGCCAGCAGGGGCAATGAGGGGCCAGCCACCCCGGAGGAGAGGAAGGCACCAGGGCCCAGCAAGGACCCCACTAATGTGCAGGAGGGCCAACCCGTGCAGGAGGGCCCAGCCCCGCAGGATGGGCCCGAGGCCAGCAAAGCACCCCTGCAGGCTCCGATTTCCCCCCCGACAACCCGGAGTCGATGGAGGTGTCGACAGGCGACCCAGGGGAGTCGACAACAGCCCGGAAAGCGAGGAGGAAGGTGCGTCGACGGGCCCAGGAACCGCAACCATCAGGCGGGAAGAGGCAGCTACAGGGGGGCTATAAGAGCTCCTCTGACGAGGGGGATTCGGAGAGGGCCCACCCGAAGCAGAAGTTAAAGATCTCGAGGGGGAAGGAAAGCAGCACCTCGCTTCCAGGTGACGGGAGGCATCCTGAGGCTCCCTCTGACACCCAGTCATGTGCCGCTGGAGCACTGGAGGGCCCGCCGGAACTTGCAGGCGGGAAGGAGGAAACAGCGTGTCCCCAGCCTGACCCGGAGCCGGACCCTCCTGCCTCCACACCCCTGACGGGGGGATGCCACCCGGAAGGCAGCACGGACGGTTTCCGGAGCCCAGAGAGCATCCAGCAGTTAGCCCGGGCAATGGGCATGAAGGGACAGATGGAGGGGCTGGACCCTGGACTTGGGGAGGGTACTGCGGTCACTGCCCACAACGGGGGTACGAGTTGCGAGCATTAATGTGCGCAGCATCAAGTCCACCGCAAGATGTGTGTCCACGCTGGCCTACCTGACCACCATCAAGGCGGACCTCCTGTTTCTGCAGGAGTGCGGGATACCGCACCTCGGCAGGTACGGGAAATGGTCCGGCGCCTGGACCTGTGGGCCTTCGATCTGCTCGGCGGGGTAATGACTGTCGCTCCTCGGGCCTGGCTATTCTGCTGCGGGGGCGCAACTTCACCATCTCTCAAGTTCAGGAGGTGGTGGGGGGGCGCCTCCTAGTGGCTGACATCACCTATAGGAACGCTCCCCTGAGGCTGATCAACGTGTACGCCCCAGCGGTACGGAGTGAGCGGTTGGCCGTCCTGCAGCGGCTTCCACCCCTGCTGGCTACGTCCAGGCCGGTCATCCTAGGCGGAGACTTCAACTGCATCATTGATGCAGATGGAAGATCCGGCGTGGGGACAGCGGGTGGGGGGAGTCAACTGGACGTCACATCCAGATTCCTGATGGGCACGGTGAAGGACGCCAAGCTGCTCGACGTCTTCAGCACCCCTGCAGACGGAGCGCAGCAGAGGTACACCTGGTCGCGGCCAGACGGGTCTATCCGCTCAAGGATAGAATTTCTGTTTGTGTCACGGATGTTCTCGGTCAGTTCCACCAGCGTCGAGCCGGTGTTCTTCTCTGACCACTGCCTCCTGCTGGCCGACTGTCACTTACAGGACGACCAGCCGGCCGGCAAGGGGACGTGGAAGCTCAACACGACTCTGTTGACCCCAGAGAACGTCGAGGAGCTTAAGAGGGAGTACGCCGGTTGGAGAACCGTGAAACCCCTCTTTGAGTCTCCAGGCGACTGGTGGGAGACGGTGAAGGAGAACATCAAGAGGTTCTTTGTCCTCAAGGGTGTTCAGAAGGCAAGAGAGAGGTGGGGAAAGCTGTCGCGACTCCAGAAAAGGGTGCAGAAACTGCTCCTTCTGCAGTTGATGGGGGTCGATGTCACGGAGGACCTCCGTGAGGTGAGGGGCCAGGAAGCCTCGCTCTTCGCCGCGGAGGCCTCCCGGATAATCTTCCGGTCCAGGGTCCACTCCGTGGAGCAGGACGAGACGTGCTCGAGTTTCTTCTTTCAGAAGGTGCACAAAGAGGGCTCTGTGCTTAGCCGGCTGAAGGAGGACGACGGCTCGGTGACATCGTCTCGGCCGGACATTTTGAGGATCGGCAGATCCTTCTATGCCAGACTGTACGACACGAAGCCCACGGACAGCACGGCCTCCGAGTCGTTCCTGCCGTCTATCACGGAGGTCTTAGACGACGGCACGAGGGAGTGGCTGGACCGGCCGATATCCCTGGACGAGCTGACCAGTGCCCTCAAGTCCTTGGAGAGGAACAGGACTCCCGGGAGCGACCGCTTACCGGTCGAGCTGTATTCCGCTCTGTGGGGCCTGGTCGGCCAGGACCTGCTGGAGGTGTACGATAGTGCGCTTCGGGCAGGGGAAATGTGCAAGTCCGTGAGGAAAGGCATCATCACCCTCATTTACAAGAGGAAGGGGGAGAGGGACGAAATTAAGAATTGGCGTCCCATTTCACTTTTGAACGTGGACTACAAAATCCTGGCCAAGGTCGTAGCCAACCGGGTCAGGTCTGTCCTGGAGTCAGTGATTCACCCTGACCAAACCTGTGCTGTGCCGGGCAGGAAGATCGCTGAGAGCCTCGTGCTCATCAGGGATACGATCGCCTATGTACAGGACAGGCGGGTGGACACCTGCCTCGTCAGCCTGGACCAGGAGAAGGCCTTTGACAGGGTCTCTCTTGCTTACATGAGGGACGTCCTCTCCAAATTGGGGTTCGGGGAGGGCATTCGCAATTGGATTCGGCTGCTCTACGCCAACATCGTTAGCGCAGTCTCGATCAACGGGTGGGAATCAGACAGTTTTCCTGTTAGATCTGGAGCCGGGCAGGGCTGCGCACTCTCTCCTGCCTTGTTCGTGTGCTGTGTGGAGCCCTTCGCCGCCTCCATCAGGAAGGACGTGAACCTGAAGGGCGTGACTATCCCAGGCAGCGGAGGCCTTCAGGTCAAGACCTCCCTGTACATGGACGATGTCGCCGTCTTCTGCACCGATCGTTGGTCGGTGAGTAGACTATTGGACATCTGCGGCCAGTTTGAACTGGCCTTGGGTGCCAAAGTCAATAGGGGTAAGAGCGAGGTCACGTTCTTCGGGAACTGGGACGACCGCTCCTTCATCCCCTTCACCGTCAGGACAGACTACCTGAAGGTGCTGGGTGTTTGGTTTGGTGGAGCTGGGGCGTGCAGTAAGATTTGGGAGGAGCGTATCGCCAAATTGAAGCAGAAGCTGGGCAGGTGGATGCTCCGGTCCCTCTCCATCGCGGGTAAGAACCTGGTTGTCAGGTGCGAGGGGCTTTCGGTCCTGTTGTATGTGGCGCAGGCCTGGCCTATTCCCTGGACCTGCACCGCTGCGGTCACCCGGGCCATCTTCCACTTCATTTGGGGGTCGAGGATGGTGCGGGTCCGCAGGGACACCATGTACAAAGACCTGGGAAATGGGGGAAAGGGCGTACCGAACGCCACCCTCGCCCTGACGGCTACCTTTGTGTGCGGCTGCATCAAGCTGTGCGTAGATCCTCAGTATGCAAACACCAAGTGTCACTACTTACTGAGGTTCTACCTGTCCCCGGTGTTGCGAAGGATGGGCCTGGCCTCGTTGCCGCGGAACGCTCCGAGTAGTTGGACCGTTCCGTAACACCTGTCCTTCGTGGAGAAATTTTTGAAAGGAAACACCTTTGACCACAAGGCCGTCAGGCAGTGGTCAGCACGTAGTATCCTCGGGACCCTTCGGGAAAAGGAGAGGGTGGATCCCATCGTGTGGTTCCCCACGCAGACTGCCAAAGTCGTTTGGCAGAATGTCTCATCGCCAGAACTTTCAAACAAGCACAAGGACATTGCTTGGCTGGCGGTGAGAGGGGCTCTGCCAGTGAGATCCTTTATGCATGCCCGGAATCTCTGCACCACCGCACGCTGCCCTCGAGGTGGGTGCGGGGGGTATGAGACTGTCGATCACCTCCTTCTGGAGTGTGCCTATGCGCAGGAGGTCTGGAGGGGGATGCAGTGGTATTTGTCGAGGTTCGTCCCGAGCAGCTCCGTGACGCGGGACTCCGTGCTCTACGGGCTGATTCCCAGGACGCACACCGAGACCAACATCAACTGCGCCTGGAGGACCATCAATGCGGTGAAAGACGCTCTTTGGTCTGCCCGCAACTTGCTGGTCTGCCAGCTGAAAGAACTGACCCCGACCGAGTGTTGCAGACTGGCGCACTCCAAGGTCCAGGACTATGTGCTGAGGGACGCGCTAAAGCTTGGGGCAGCCGCCGCCAAGGCGCGGTGGGGAAAGACCACCGTATGAGCCCCCTCGTCCAGAAAAGGAAAAAGAACCCTATCTGGTCATGGGCCCAGCTGGTGCCTTCCCCAACTGGTCAGGGGGCCAACTGGGACTGTGCGGGGTGACGACTGCCGGTGTGGTTTCTTTGCTTTGTTTTTTTTTCTCTCTTTTGTTTTTTCCTTTAGTTGGTGTACGTACCCCCTGGGTAACCCGGAGTGGCTTGCATGACTGGGTAGGTGTATAAATGTTTTATTTTTTGTACATTCTATGAATAAAGTATATTTTTTCAAAAAAAAAGTGATGAAACGTCTGAAAACTAACCTTCCAGGTTAGCGAGCAAGCTCACATCCTGAAAGAACTGTGGATGCTGTAAATCAGAAACAGAAGTTGCTGAAAAAGCTCAGAAGGTCTGGGAGCATCTTTGAAGAGGAATCAGAGTTAACGTTTTGGTTCTGGATACCCTTCCTCAGAACTCAGTAAGGTCCTGAGGAAGGGTCACTGGACCCGAAATGTTAACTCTGACTTCTCTTCACAGATATTGCCAGAGCTGCTGTGCTTTTCCAGCAACTTCTATTTTGGTTTATGGAATTGGAATAACAACTCTCTTGGAAAACTTAGCAGAATAATACTAAGCAATAAATGTTCTAATATAGTTACACCCTACAAACACACCCTTGGAAAAAGACCAATTCAGTAAAATAGATTATCTGTCTCACCTGCAATCTTAGCAGCAGGAAGAGAATTCCCCCTAGCTTTTAGCTGTAACTGAGAGATGAAAAGTAGGTTCATCGTTCTGAATTGTCAGTTGGTATAAATCGTTGGAGTTGGATTTACTGTTGATTATCAAATAAGGCTTTTTAGAATATAGATGTAATACACAAAACAAAGTGCTGTGGAAACCCGGCATGTTTGGCGGCATTTGTGATGAGATCTGAAGAAATACTCAACTCAAAATGTTAACTCTGTTTTTGTCACCGCAGATGCTGCCAGGCATGCTGAGTATCTTCAGTGTTTCCTGTTTTTCTTTCAGATTTTCAGCATTCACCATATTTTCCTTTTATTATGAATGGAGAATATGGCAGCTATTCTTTTGAAGTACCTTAGCATGGACAAGGAATTAGTAGCATATTTTCACTAGCTATTTTGCAAATCTGTTTGGATCTGAGTACAAAAAATTGGTTTAAAAAAAAGCAGTAAATGTAAAATAGAGTAGACACTGTCCTTGTGTCGTGGGACAGCGAACAAATCGCACCTTGGTAGATGTCTATGTGTAACTTCAAGTCAGTATTTTTGGGACATTGTCATTGTCCACACGATCTTGATGAGTCGGTGGTCAGATTTTGTTGACCTGTGGAACTGCAGTTACTGGAACCACCTTGTCACAGATGACACAACAGTTCCTTTGCTTTGCAATCCAACAGAAGAAAGGAAACAACCTTCTGACCCAGTAATGTTCCTGAAGAAGCAATCTAATTCGATGAGCTTTTGCTAACTTCAGCATCCACGCGCTTATCTTACTCTGGTAGTCAGTCTTACTTCTGTGATGGACAAATTATTGGAGAGGATTTTCAGAGATAATTTTGAGATTATTTGGAAAAGCAGTTTGATTAGAAATAGTCAGCATGGCTTTGTGAGGGGCAGACCATGCCTCACAAGCCTTATTGAATTCTTTGAGGATATAATAAAGTGCAATCGATGAAGGTTGAGCAATGGATGTGGTGTATATGGATTTTAGCAAGGCATTAGATAAGGTTCCACATGGTAGGCTCGTTCAGAAAGTAAGGAGGCATGGGATTCAGGGAATTTTGGCTGCCTGGATACAAAACTGGCTGTCCAATAGGAGACAGAGGGTGGTAGTAGATGGAAAGTATTTAGCCTGGAGCTCAGTGACCAGTGGTGTTCTGCAGGGATCTGTTCTGGGATCTCTGCCGTTTGTGATTTTTATAACTGACTTGGATGAGGAAGTAGAAGAGTGGATTAGTAAGTTTGTTGATGGCATGAAGGTTGGTGCAGTTGTGGACACCATAGAGGGTTGTTGTAGGTTGCAACAGGAGGTTGACAGGATGCAGAGCTGGGCAAAGAAGTGACAGAATTCAACCCAGAAAAATGTGAAGTGATTCATTTTGGAAGGTTAAATTTGAATGCAGAATACAGGGCTAATCGCAGGATTCTTGGCAATGTAGAGGAACAGAGAGGGATCTTGGGGTCCACGTCTGTGTTGATCCCTCAGAGTTGTTACCCAAGTTGATAGGATTGTAAAGAAGGCGTACGGTGTGTTGGCTTTCATTGGCAGGGGAATTGAACTGAAGTGCTGTGAGGTTACGCTGCAGCACTATAAAACTCTGGTTAGACCACACTTGGAATATTGTGCTCAGTTCTGGTCTCCTCAAAAAGAATGATGTGGAAGCTTTAGAGAGGGTGCAGAGGAGATCTACCAGGATGCTGACTGGAGAGCAGGTCTTATAGGGAAAGTTTCAGGGAGCTAGGGTTTTTTTCATTGGAGCGATGAAGGATGAGAGGTGACTTGATAGAGGTGTACAAGATGATGAGAGGTATTGATAGAGTGAATAGGCAGAGACTTTTTCTCAGGGCAGAAGCGACTATTCTGAGGGGGCATAATTTTAAGGTGTTTGGAGGAAGGTATAGAGGAGATGTCAGAGGTAGATTCTTTACACAGAGAGCGGTGGGTGTGTGGAATGTGCTGCCGGCAGTGGTAGTGGAGTCAGATACTTTAGAAACTTGTAAGCGACTCTTGGATAGGCACGTGGAGGATAGTAAAATGTAGGGTATGCAGGGTAGATTAATCTTATATGATAATAGGTCAGCACAATATCGTAGGCTGAAGGGCCTTTTACTGTGCTGTACTGTTCTATGTCCTGTGTTCTATTTTTCTCACTTGAGTGGTGGACTGTGGACATCAATGGTTGGCCAACATTTTATTGCCTGTCCCTAGTTGTCCTTGGACAGGTGGTGGTGAGCTACCTTTTTGAACATCGATAATCCACATGCTGTAGCCTGACCCACAAAGCTCTTCGGAAGGGAATTCCAGGATTTTGACCCGGCAACAGTGAAGGAGCGACCGTATATTTCCAAGTCAGGATGGTGAGTGGATTAGAGGGGAACTTGCAGGTGGTGGTGTTCCTGTGTATCTACTGCCCTTGTCCCTGTAGATGGCAGTGGTTGTGGATTTGGAAGGTACTGTCTAAGATCTTTAGTGAATTTCTGCAGTGCAACTTCTAGATAGTACACACTGCTGCTACTGAGCATTGATTGTGGAAAGAGTGGATGTAGTGCCAATCAAGTGGGCTGATTTATCCTGGATGGTGTCAAGCTTCTTGAATATTGTTGGTGCCGCACCAATCCATACAAGTAAGGAGTATTCCTTTGTACTCCTGACTTGTGTTTTTGTAATGGTGGACGAGTTTTGGGGAATGAGAAGGTGAGTTACTTAAAATCTTAAATGTTTCAATTAGATCATCCCTTCCAAACTTTGATTATTGGCACATTCTTTCCTAATGAATCAATCCGTCATGTCCAGAATCAGCTAGGTGAACCTTTTCTGAACTGTTTCCAATGCAAGTGTATGCTTCCTTAGATAAGATGATCAAAACTGTACGAAATATCTCCGTTTTGGTCTCACCAATAGACTGTACACTAATATTAAGACTTCCCCACTTTGGCCAAAACATCTATAATTCCCACACTTTCATTAGAAATCTAGGATGAATCCCACTTGGATTGAAAGGTTATCAAATTTGCCATTCTTCTATTTTGATCCATTCTAATTTCTCTATTTCCTCCCCTTGCCCTCATCACATTTACTATAATATCACCACTAACCGTAATTATTTAGTGAACAGAGATGGGCAGTACTAATTTAGTGTTATAGTTGCACTCTATGCCTCCATAAGAGGATTGCAGTATCATCACTAATTAATCCCATTTCTTCCTTTCACTACAGTTTTGTTTTTACATACCTGTACTTTTGCATTTGCATTTATGTTAGTCACCAATCTGTTCTCTTACTCTGTCTTTAACCCTCTTGTTTCCTTTTTCAGTTCTCAGTACTTTCTGTATTCAGCTTAGTTCTGTATTTATAATTACAATACCGTAGACATAGAAGCAGAAATAGCTGTTTAGCCCGTTGAGTCTGCTCCGCTGTTCAATGAGATGATCACTGATCTGATAATTGCCAACTCCACATATCTGCTTTTTCCCCATAACCCTTGATTCCATTACTGATTAAAAATCTGTCCATCTTGACCTTGAGTATAGCTAATTGTCTGTGGTGTCATTAGCCCACCTTCCCTGTGTCATTAAATTGTTACTATCTTTAGTCATCCAGAGGGCTTTTGTTGTTCTTTCCCTCCTTGTGATAATGTGCCAATTCCTTACTGAAGATGTTTGAAGTCTACCAGTATTCAGTCATTATTCTGTCTATCATTTTTATATCCTTCTTGGTCACGTCCTTTTCATCCAGTTGTGTGCTTTTACATTTGTTTGCTCCTTTTCCTTAACTGTAAAGATATTATCAATAGTGTTCAAATAAATGCTGTCTAGCTGTTCCACAGAACCAGATCCTTTGTCCTTGGATTGGGAACATCCTTGTCTGCGTATTACAGGAATTCCTTTGTCTCTTTACCTCCTTACTCTATTCCTTTAGAGTGTTTGGCAGCTTATAGCAGAGCTTCTCAAAGTGGTGGCCAGGACCCTAAATTGTGTTGCAAGCTGAAATTGCATAGGACCTGATGCAGTGTTCGCTGCCAGGGAGCTGACCAATTTGCAACAACTTTGCTTCCTCTTTACTAGGATTGCCTTCTCAACTCTCACTGAGAAGTTGCAACAATTTTCAAACAAGTCTCAAAATTGCCTTACAGTGGGAAAATGTTTGGAAAGTACTGACCTAGTGTACACACCCCCAGTAGCATATTAGGTTTCATGTTGTTCCATCATCCTAGCCAAATAGATTTTGTCGTTGATCCTCTGAACTATTTATTGATTATTTATTTGATTAATACTGCCACTCCACTTTTTTGTATTTTTTGTTTTAATTTCAGGTTTGCACTTTTGGTTTCTAACTGTCAGTCTTTGCTAAATATTCTTTTTTGCCATCTTGTCCTCTGTTATTTCTGTATTTTGTGAATTTTTTTTTTCTTTAGATTTACTTTTATCTTCTCATCTTTACATGACCATAGAATCTCATCCTTAACTAATTTGTTGTTATTTTTTAGAACATGTCTGAATTCTATTGACCCCCCCCTCCCCAAACACCAAACATTGTCCACTGTTATTCTACTTTTTGTTGGTACTTTTCTTAAATTTACTTCCATCAGTTCCGTCCCCACACTCTCAAATTTTGTTTTTAAAATGTATTACTTTGGTTTCTGAATTGTCTATTTTGCAATTTGTACAAGTTGCTTAATTACATCTTAGTTCCTACCTCCCGAAGATAAATCAAAAGTAGTGTGACGTGGACAATGCGTAATAATTTGTTCTTTAAGTTACTGCTGTCCATTGTAGTTATATTGAACTTGAAGGTACAGTCTGCTTTGTCACCAAGTTTAGAAAGATCATTTTATTCAGTAGTCTGATACAACTGTATTCACTTATTGAATGGTAAAGTATTAATCTGTTGCTACATGTAATGAGGTAAAATTACTTTTCCAAAGTTGCTAACTGTCAAGTTGGATATTACCATCTTGTGAAATTTAGGTAGAAGTTTGAGAGTTTAACAGATAAACACAACATTAAGCCTTAATTTGTTTTGCAGTACAACAAATGCACATGATGCTACTAATGTCAGAAGCATAGCTGCTGGATCTCTAGGAGAACAAAAAAATATTTTATCAAAAGAAAGTACAGAAAGTTACCAGGACTCTCTGAAAAAGCAGGTAAAACGCACATAATTTTTTAAAAAGTCTATTAATTTGACAGTTTTTGGTTCAATTTAGTACATGTGATTTGGTGGAAAATTTTAGGATAATTGACAAAAACACACCATGTTTTTATTTGTCTTACTTGCCAAAGGCAGTACATTCTGGTGCGGATGACAAAAATGAATTTTTAACTGTAGAATGTAATGTAATTCTCAAATCTGAATTTAATATTTTGAGTGGTAGACTGTGATGGAACCCATGTGATTTAGTGCAGAATAGGATACAAGTGGTTGCATTTTGGATCATTTCAATTCTTCCAGTGCCAAAACAATGATGAATGCGTCAGAATGAATGAAGGGGTATAGACCAGTAAAGCATAAGTAAGAACTGTAGCCACTGAAATCCCATTACGAATAATAGATTCATCATGTTAGCCAGAACCACATGCAACCTAGTAAAAGCAACATGCTCACCAGAAATCAGAATGAAGCAAATATAAATAAAAAACATTCTTACTACTATACATATTAAAAGTTAGATAGACAAATATATGGCCAAGGTGCAATAAATGCCTTTAATTAATTGTTATTTTGACTCTCAAAGTAAAAATGAGTCAAAGCATTGTACAAATGATTTATAGCCTGCTAACCTCATAAAGGGAAATTATTGGAACAGAAATTAATTTTGGATAGTAGCGTTCAGTAGGCAGTATTACATCAGTCACCTGTTATATCTCTTGCTTGATATCTAGCACAAAGACAGATGATTGTGATCTTTGCAGACCTACATGGGATCACTGCAAGGTATCATCAGGCATGCAAGTATTATAGATCCATTTTCTCTGTCAAACATAGGGTCAGAAATGGGAATATTTGCCAATGATTGAATTCACGATGCTTCAAATGCTAAAACAGCATTTTCTTGCATGCAATTAATGAATGGCAAGTTACATTTGTGAGACAAATGCCAAGAAATGACCATCTCCAACAAGAGACAAACTGAATTTTCCTCCCTCGTGTTCAGTGTCATGACTGTTTCCCCACTATCAGCGATACCTTGGGAGTTAGCAGTAACCAAAAACTTAACTTGACTACCAATTTAAATACCATGGCTGCAAGAGTAGTGTCTCTTGCTGATTTCTAAAATTAGACTAAATTTTTTGATCTGTTGCTAATCTTTTCATTATTGTACTGTCTTTTAACTTGCTTAGCTCCAGATGATTCATCCTTTTCAGAGTTTTCCACATTGGAATATTTTAGCTGAGAATGAGAATGAGGTTTAGTGATAATGGGAACTGCAGATGCTGGAGAATCCAAGATAACAAATTGTGGAGCTGGATGAACACAGCAGGCCAAGCAGCATCTCAGGAGCACAAAAGCTGACGTTTCGGGCCTAGACCCTTCATCAGAGAGCTCTCTGATGAAGGGTCTAGGCCCGAAACGTCAGCTTTTGTGCTCCTGAGATGCTGCTTGGCCTGCTGTGTTCATCCAGCTTCACACTTTGTTACCTTAAGTTTTAGATTGTTTCTCTTTCTCTTTTGTCCCTCTTCAATCTGTTTTCTCAGTTATCTTTAGTCATTCCGATTCCTAGAGTCATACAGCATGGAAACAGATTCTTCACGCCAACTCATGTACGCTCGCCAACGTTCCAATATGACCTAGTCCCATTTGGCCCATATCCCTCTAAACCTTTCCCATTCATATACCTATCCAGCTGCCTTTTAAATGTTGTAATTGTATTCGCCTTCACCACTTCCTCTGGCAGCTCTTTCCATACATACATCACCCTCTGCATGAAAATGTAACCCCTCAGGTCCTTTTTAAAATCTTTCCCTCCCTCCTTAAAGCTATATCCTCTAGTTTTAAACATCCTGACCATGGGAAAAAAAGACCTTGGCTATTCACCATATTCATAGCCATCATAATATTGTAAATCACTGTAAGGCTACCCTTCAGTCTCCATGCTCCAGGCAATAAATGCCCCAGCCTATGCAGCCTCTCCCTCTAGCTCAAATCCTCCAGTCCCAGCAACATTCTTGCAAATCTTTTCTGTACCCTCTCAAGTTTAATAACATCTTTCCTATCGAATTGGGCAAGAATGGTATTTGAACTTGAATTAGCTTTAAAGCCACATGTACTCAAATGAATACAGTGAAAGGTTTACAAATCGCCACTCAAAGCGCCATCTTAGGTATAAGATATCAAGTTACAGATTCTTCAGTATAAGATCTTAGAATAAAAACTTAAATAAAAAGTTTAGCATTACAGATCTCAGGAATAAATTAGAAAATAGAGAAATAAAAAGTTCAGAACAACAGTCCTTCCAACCCAGTTCACGCCAGCATCTAGCCTCCAGCCTGTACCGGGCCTTGACTCCAGACCATGCTTTTGAGGCCAGAACACCACCCTGGAATCACCTTGAGCCTGGAAGTCCATGTTGAGACCATGCCGGGCTGAAAGATTGCTACAGGCTGCCAAAAGACCCCTGTGCCAGGCCAGGAGGCTGCCTCTGATTCCAGGTTCAAGAAGTGCCAATTTTCTTGTGTCTCAGAAAATAATCAAAAAGATTATTACCTTTTGAGGTTTGTGTTTTAGTTTAGCCCTTAGCTGCTCATATTCTGAAAGCAGAACCTCTTTCCTGCCTTCTTACTCTATACCTGCTGTCCTGCTTAAAGGTCACAAATTACTCTTTGACCATAGACCAAATCAAAAGAACTGAACCTGAACGGGTGTGACCGCATTATGGAAGAAAATTTTAGCTAACTTTCCTCCTCCCTGATGCACAGCTGCTCTGAAGCTCAGCTTCCAACTTAAGTTTGAGCTCAATATTCTGCAAAATGCAGGTGCTTACTGCAGACAAATTTGTGCATACTTCAGCTGCATTAAATCTACTTTGACATCCTTGTTTTAAAATAATGAATCAATTACTTTTAAAATTAAAATTTTATAAATGCTTCTAATGTTGCTTGTTATTGTTAATTACATTAATATAATACTTGGCCCAAATAAAATACCCTAATTTAGATAGAAGAGAAAATGTTCTGAATGAGCGTGTCCTTGCTCTTGCTGTTGGTACATCACACCTTTGTGTCCTTTGGAATGCTCTGAATGCAGAGATACGTTCAGCAGTCCCCACCCATCTCTTCAAACTCTTGCCACTGCCTGTATTTTTGGGAAGTACCTCGTGACTTCCAGAGGTTGGCTGACAATACGTAGGAGATAAAAACACCTCTTTCCCCTCAAATGGGGTCCCACATGAACTGAATTACAAACTCGACATACCTCTCCTTGAGGTCGCTCTCTCTCTCTCTCGATCTCTGTCTCGATTTCCCCTAGGTTGACATAGAAATTTCAAAATTGAATTAGTTAATGAGCTGACTTACACAGGGAGCTACCGCCTCAGTGGCAGTTATCTGTCAGTTGATAGCTCCGAGTTGGAATATTGTTTCTGGGAGCAAACCTTAAGCACTTCATCACGTTAACAAACTTAACTTTACGAATAGTTTGTGTAGTAAGTACAGTTTTTTTTAAATGATTGTCCTTAACTCATGTTTCATATACTTGCCCTTTTTTTTGTAATTGCAAATTTCAAAAAGTACTGTTCGTGTCTGTAATTGTGTTTAGCTACTCTAAAAAATAAAATTCGATCATTATTAAATGCTTAATATGTATTTATACAGATGCAAGAAAGAGAAGAGAGGAAGAGAAAAGAAAAGGAAGAGAAGGAGAAATATGATGCAAAGCTCGAAGAGGAAATGAGAATTTACAATCCATGGGGAAGAGGAGGTGGTGGTGCACCTCTAAGGGATGCAGAAGGAAATCTTCTAAGTATGAATTCTGTTTTTCTCTGGGTGCAGCTTTGTGCTGTATAAGCTGAGGCATATAATCATGAAGTATTGGTGAACTGGGCCATCTCATATAAACGTCCTGGCATTGCCGTCTCAAATCACTCACTTCCTACACCTTATCTAATAAAATGCCTTAATCTACGCAGGAAACTAATTTTACTTCAGATTTTGAAAAATAGCAGCATGTAGCTTTGAGTGACATTGCTGAATTATATATGGATATGTAGGTGTGCACCCTTGAAAAATTAGTGTAAACTTTCCCATGCAACTGAGTGGAGCCTTGTATTTCTTCATTTTGAACTGGATTTGAATTCAGGTTCAAGAGGTGAAAGTTAATAACTCCATCATTAATTGATTTTCAGTTAAAGTTGTGAGGCAAATCTATAATTCATGATTTTGCTTTACTATATTCTGAAATGATTTATTTTAATTATTTGGTGTTATCATGCAGCTGATCTAAAGAAAATGCATAAGCAGAATGAAGATGCCTACAGGGATTATCCTCCTCAAGGAAATCAGGATTCTAAAGCTGTGGGTTCTCGTAACCCAAATTTAACCAGACCAGATGCTAATGCACCTCAAGAGAAAATCCAAGGTAATTTCATGTGCTCGTAATAATTGAAAGTAAATGTGAATGTAAGATTCACTTTTTGTGGTAGGAAGATTTCCTTTTTTTAAATTCCTAAATATTCTCTATCCCTATTCTGTTCTCTTGGCATAAATAGTCTTTGGGGAGTAGCAAAAGGAAGATTTACCTTTACAGTTTTCTGATCTCATTACTCTGATGTCCTTCTTGTTCTTGCTCTGGTTGTGCTGCTGAGTTCTTAACTCCAATGAAGGTCTGACAGCTTTTGGAGATGTGCTTTCTGCCTTAATTGGACTGCAGTCCTGCAATGCCTCTTAACTGACCACTGCATATAAAATGCTACCCAGCGCCCTGCTTTCCATCCATGCAGGGGATGGGTCCTATGTTTGATCCTTGCAGCAAGACTACTTACTTCATAAAATGTTGTGGCCTTTTTATTTCAAGGCTAGCTCAAGGATTTGAGAACTTAACCTTGACTAACATTGGTCCCGACTGAAGATCAGACATGCAGCATTCATATGTCAGATGACCCAGACCTGTATAGTAAATCCAGATATAGCCTCCACAAAGCCATGAGGGATGCCAACAGGCAGTATCGGACCAAGTCGGAGACCCAAACCGACCATACAGACTCCTTCCGCCTGCGGAAAGACCTAAACAACATTATGGCATACAAATGGAAGCAGAGCAAGATAGAGGGCAAAGGCACAACCTCCTTGCTGTGCTTAATGCTTTCTACACTCGGTTTGGTGTGGTGTCACCTGTCCTGACAGCCCTGGATGTGCCTGTGACCACCGTCACCATTGCAGACGTCAGATTGGTCTTTCTGGGAGTCAGCCCAAGGAAAGCACTAGGCCCGGGCAGTGTCCCTGGCTGAGCGCTTAGATCCTGTGCGGACTAACTGGTGGAGGTATTCACTGACATCTTCAGCGTCTTCCTTCTATAAGCTGAAGTCCCCACCTGCTTCAAGAAGACCACCATCACCCCAGTACCTAAGAAAGCATATGCAATGTGTGTTAATGACTACCGCCCAGTTGTTCTGACCTCCGTAATCATGAAGTACTTCAAGGAGCTGGTCATGGCCTACATCAGCCTCTAGTCTCTGGCCTACCTCGATCCTCTATAATTTGCCTACTGACATTACAGAACCACAGCACATGCCATTTCCTTAGCCCTGCACGCATTCCTGAAACATCTGGACAACAAGGACACCTATGTCAGACTCCTGCTTGTTGACTACAGCTCTGCCTTCAACACTATTATCCCCTCTAAACTGATCTCAAAACTCTGAGACCTAGGTCTTGGCTCTGCCGTCTGCAATGAAATCGTCAGCTTTCTGACCACCGATCACAATCCACGAAGATAGACAACTGCACTTCTTCCATGATGACACTCAACACGGGACCCATCCCCAGTAATGTGTTCTCCGTCCCCTACTGTATTCCCTGTACACCCACGACTCTGTTGCCAAATTCTGAATGAATGCCATCAACAGGTTTGCTGACAACACTACTGTGGTAGATTGATTTCAAACGACAATGAGCTCAGAGCACCAAAAGGAGATAGAGGGCTTGGTGACGTGGTGCAATGGGAACAGTCTCTCTCAATGTTGACAAAACTGAAGAACTGATCATTGACTTCAGAAAGAAGGGAGGAGAACATGCCCTTATTTACATCAACGGAGCTGAGGTTGAGAAGATGAAGAGCATTACGTTACTAGGAGTGATGATAACCAGCAACCTCTCCTGAACTTTGCATGTAGATGTGATGGTCAAAAAGGCAGAACAACACCTCTTATTCCTCAGGCAGCTCAGGAAATTTGGCATGTCCATAAGGACCTGGGCCACTTTCACAGATACACCATTGAAAGGGTACTGGCCAGGTGCATAACGGCCTGGTATGGCAGTCTTCCCAGGACCATAGGAAACTCCAGAAGTTTGTTGCACAGCGCAGACTATCACAGAAGCCAACCTTGCATCCATGGACTCCATTTGCACGGCCAATGGCCATGGAAAGGCTGCCAACATTATTAAAGACTCACCACATCCTGGCAATGCTGTCCTACAACCTCTTCCATCAGGCAGAAGATACAGAAGCTTGAACACACGCACCAGCAGGTTCAAAAATAGCTACTTCCCTGCCCAATTTGGCTGATGAATGGACTCTGTGACTTCAAATATTGCTGATGATGATCTTGCTTAGCGTGACCCTGTGTGATGTAACTTGTATGCCTCTGTCTAGGATTTTTTTCCACCCTATGATCTGTATGTTCTTGCTTACTGTGATCTGCTTGTACTGCTCATAAACAAGGCTTTTCACTGTGCTGAGGTACATCGGACAATAAATCAAACAAATGAAATCAAGTCCTGTTTTCAAGGAGTTGGTAGGTATAACTCTTATGGCTAAAGGAAACAAGGGATATGGGGGAAGGACAGGATTAGGTATTGAGCTCAATGATCAGCCATTATCATATTGAATGACAGAGCAGGCTTGAGGTGTCTAATGGCCTATTCCTGCTCCTGTCATCTTTGATTCTATGTAGGCTTCAGACGATTTCAAAGTTCCAAAGACTGACTTTTTTGATATAAGTCGAATACCTTGATCAATTTAAATGATTCGGATCATTTGTACACTTATTAATTGTTTCCAGATGTTGTGAAGGTGAGACAAATTTAGTCATTTTAGTATTTTTCTGATTTTGTAGGATTTACACTTGCAAATACAGCACAACTTTCCCATGGAAATCCTGTCTGTGAACTAGAATTTGAAAAAAAAGTTAATGAGCAGCAGAAGTACAAAGAGTACCTACGCTTACAAGTAAGTACAGTTGAAATTTTTTTGTACACTGTTGAACAAGCTTACCTGCTTCATTTCAAACTATCATTGTTCTGCTTTATCTGGATAGGTAGTCAAGGGTGTCTTCTGACAGTTGCACACAATACAAGAGAAGCTACTGCTGATATGAAGTAGAATATAATTGAATGTATTGATGTTTTCTAACCATTTTTCTTCCCTCTCTATTCCTGAAGACCTTGATTTCTTCATGAGTTACAGGCCATGGTTGTAATTTGCTCTCTGTACTTCATGTAACTGGTTTCAAGTTCTGATATGAATGTTAAGGGTGAGTTGTGGTGCACTGATGCACTTCAGTACCAAACCCAAATTCTACTCTTGTATGAGATGCACATGTACATATTTAAGCTGTGGCACATTAGACAATGATAAGAGTTAAAACCCAGATTGTTTTTGTTTTGATTTGCTCTCAGTCTGATCCTGTGCCCAGTCTCACCATCTGCCTTGATAATAAAATGTGAGGCTGGATGAACACAGCAGGCCAAGCAGCATCTCAGGAGCACCATCTGCCTTGCTGCTTTTACTACTTAACATGTCATAGACTTGAAATTAGAACTGAGATGTTTTTGATCTGTGTGGCCTTGTTAATTATTAACAATCTTCTTGAGTCAAACCATAACTTCAGTTTCTTAACAACTTCATAATAGGACTGAAGTAGTATGGTATTTTTTTTTTGCAACATCAGTACATCCAGAATAATGTGTTCAGCTCTAATCTAGACACATTATTTAAAATCATTTTACTCATGAATAAACAAAATGTTGTGTTTCTATTTTTAAAAAAATTAATACAAAACTACCTTTGATCTGTTTGAGCAGTTAATTTAAGACATATCCAAAGTTACTGTGTTCCTCATTTATGGATCTTCCACATAGCTCGAATAAGTTCATTCATCAACACAACAACAGTTTAATGGACCATTTAGTATTTTCAGACAATCTTGCAGTTACAGAATTATGGGACAATCATGAATCAGGGCTCCTGTTTACCCTTTTGCTTCCACCCAGAGGTTATTTGAGGACAAAATTATGTGTTGCAAGCATTTGTGAATTGACATAAATTATTGCTGTAGTTGCTTAATTTTGGTGGTTTCGGAACAGAGTTTGATCTGGTTTTTTTCCAGTACGGAATACAGCATTAATTTTTCACCTATTATGCATACAGTTTTAGACAATAATGTTTGTTAAGTATACAATATCTTTTTGACTATTTAGGGTGATGCACAAACACAACTTTTTAGGCTGTAAAGTTGTGTCAGGTTTCAGACTCAGCAGGTCTGACTGCATCTGTGGTGAGAAAGCAGTTAACAAGTCCAGTGACCATCCTTTTGAATCTCTCCACAAATGCTGCTAAACCTGCTGAGTTTTTCCAGCAACTTCTGTTTATGTTTCTGGTTTATAGCATCCATATTTCTTTGGCTTTTTAAGCAAACAAATTAGACTGATGAATGTTTATCTGAAAGATTAATGCCACATAGATGCTACTTTTCTTTAATGGATAAATTAGAAGTGGTGTTAAAACTTGAATACGTTGTAAACTTGACTGATTGCTTGCTACTTCAGTAGATTTGATTGCTCGTTAAGATTTTTGAAGATAATCTGTACGGGGTAGTTTGGGGAAGCTAGTTTGCAGTTTACACCTCCGCCTATAACTGAAAATGGCCACTGAACCTGCCACAAAACCCAAACAGAGTATTAACTTTCCTCATTACACCATAAGTCCGGAGAGGAATGTTAAAGGCAGAGCATATTCATTTTAGGTAAGGGGAATTATTATTACAGGTTTTGCTATTTGCTGTGAAAGTGCGTAACATTTGGAGAATACTTGAGATTCTTTTGTTTTAGTTTCTGAAATTGATTAAATTCAGAAAATATTTTAAGAATGAGCAAATCTTTATTGCTGCTTTTCAGGAAATAAAGTTAGACATTTGTAAGTTTATGTGAATGTCCTTTGCTCTGGTTTTTATATTCGGATGTTATGTCTGTTTAAATTAGTTTTCTGCTTGAAAAGCAGAAATAAAACTGAATATTTTAGTTCCTATGATAAATTAATCAAAGAATTGAAGATTTGATTAATAAGTGTTTGAAGCAGCAAAGTTGAAACGATCAAATGATCAGTTTGAAAATTTAAGGGACAACATCCTTAAGAGTGATTTTATTTTCTCCCCACCCCCTCGTTGGGGAATGTAGGGATTTCTTTAAACAGAAAAATATATAATTTAAAAGCTTTCATTTAGTTTTTAAAAATGTATTCCAGATTGAAGAGAAGCGACGCAAGGCAGAGGAAGAACGTGAAAGATGTAAACTTGAAGAGCAGCAAGAAGAGAAACGCCTAGCTGAACAGAGGGCAAGAATCGCAAAAGAGCTTGAAGAAGAACAAGAAAAGAAACGCCGTAAAGAAGAAGAGGTATTCTTCTGCTTTGAAATCTGCCATGTGAGAATTCAAACCCAGGTCCCTGGATTAGTAGTTTAGCGGTATTACCAGGAAGCCATTGCTTTCCTTGTTCTTAATATATTGTGTTGCAGATTAAATGTTATTATCCATGTTTGTGCGTCCATGTACAGCAGTCAATGAAAGTAGACAGACATTCTCCTGCCTTATCTCCATAACCCTTGACCCTTTTACTGACCAAGAACCAATCTATGTGATAAAAACATTGATTTAAGATCTCCTTTAATATAGTGCACTAGACCTCCACAGCAATCTATGGCAATGTGTTTCAAAGTGTTGGAATTTGGAACGTTCCAGATTACATTTGTAGTATTTTAAAGCCAAGTAAATAACAAACTGTTCAACCAGACTGGAAAACCTTCACAGGTGGTAAAATAGGAATAAAAAGTTGGAAATGTAAATTACATTTACATCTTTATATAGGAAGTGAAATGTATACGATATGTTAGACATTTAAAAGCAAAACACAATATCAATATGTTTTTAAAAACATGCACGTGAATTTACTTCTGAGGAAAGAGACTTTATCTTCATTAGATGTGTTTTTCAGGGTTGGAGAGATTGCTCAATACGTATGAAATATTATGCATTTTTAAAATTTCAATTATTCCTGATAGAACTGGGCTGAAGATTCCCAGGTCTTTGGGAGAAATTATAATGGGCTATTCTTCTGGGTTCTAGTCATAACCATGATATCCATGCAGATTCCATTGGCAAAGACTGCAAGTATAGTGTCTGTGAAGGACCAAAATATCACACTAGTCAGCAACTTCTGATTTATGCATTTGCTACCATCAGAAAATGTTAGTTTTACCGAGGATAGTAGCAAATACATATAGCCTTGCTGTTTGGGGAGAATTGGTTAAGGTGGCCAAAATGGATCGAGTAAACATCAAGTGTACTTTTACTTAATAAAACCTTTGAGGAATGCCATAATCATAGGTCGAAGTTAGTAACTAATGAATCAGTTTTGTCATCCTGGGCATGTTGCTGAAACAAAAGCTACTTATGAATATTAATAAAGACATTTTCAAAGTCAGTGGGTCCTGCTTACGAGAAATATCTAAAATTTGAGACCAAAAAATTGGTGGAAGAGGCTATGCTACGTCATTCAAGCAACTTTTTAAATGCTTTAATTTAATATTTTACATGCATCCCCAGCAAAGAATTAAAAATGAAGAAATTGCACGGTTGGCGGAAGAACGTCGTAAAATAGCAGAAAAAAAACGAAAGGAGGAAGAAGACAAACAGGAGATGATGGTTCGACAGCTACTCAAAAGTGAGCAATCAACAAGGATAGAGGAGAAGGTATACTAAGTTGTCTTGTCTTAGATTTTTAAAAATATCTTCCAAGGACAAGGAAATGTTGAAGGTGAACATTTTTAAAAACAGTGAGAGAAAATTGATAGCAGATATTTATGCATAATTCTCTACCTTCGTGTTAATACCATGATAGCTATAGCATTGAAGAAGTGGGATGATGATTTGATAAAAGAACAGGCCCCGTATACACGAACCTGCACTGATTCAAAGTATTCTGCCATACTGCATCTGAGAAATATAATTCCAGTTTGGTTTCTCAAGTAGTAAGGAATATATTTGAACAAGTCATAATGATCTTGAAGATAATTTTGAATTACACTTCCTGAGATTTCTCACTTCTAGCATAGATGTAGTCTAAAACAAAATAATTTGGAAAATAATGTTGCAGTCTTTATTCAGACATAGCAAGTTATATTGTATTCTTGAACTTTACACAATTCCCAACTTTTTCAGTGATTTTGTTCCAAGTATTGATGAACTATGTAATTCTTTGTAAAAGATGATGATCCAAATCACAGACCACACACAAACTTCAGTGCCTGTATGATCATTCACTACAGCTAGTGTCAAAGGAATACGTGAACACATTGTCCAACTGACAAAATTCCATCACAAATTCATCTCCACTGTTTTGTGGTTTGTAATATACAACAACATTTATGCCACTTCCTGTTTCATAATTCTACCCAGATGATGTCCCTACCAGTTATATTAACTGAATGTTAGATCTTCTTTCCACTGGCAAATAATTAAGTACGAATTTCAGAATGAGCATCTTAAATGCACTGTAAGACCATCATACTATTCCATCTCGTATTCTTGAAAAATAGGATTAAATTGGGCTGCTTCTCAGGCTTAACATGGACTCCTAAAACTGCAAATATTAAGTAGTAAGTGCAGATTTGAAAGAGGTCAAATAAGAGGTGCCCCTTACCCATGTCTAAAGTACACCTTTAGCAGTTATGTTCTTGCTGCAACAGGATTTGCCCTGAATTGCCTGGTCCAATGGTCCATCTAAACTGAGTGTACATGGTTGGGAGGTTACTGCAAAGATACTTCACAAGTCATCCCCTTTCAGATAGTGCACAAGTAATTTAAAAGGTAATAAAATGTGAGGCTGGATGAACACAGCAGGCCAAGCAGCATCTCAGGAGCACAAAAGCTGACGTTTCGGGCCTAGACCCTTCATCAGAGAGGGGGATGGGTGAGGGTTCTGGAATAAATAGGGAGAGAGGAGGAGGCGGACCGAAGATGGAGAGAAAAGAAGATAGGTGGAGAGAGTATAGGTGGGGAGGTAGGGAGGGGATAGGTCAGTCCAGGGAAGACGGACAGGTCAAGGAGGTGGGATGAGGTTAGTAGGTAGATGGGGGTGCGGCTTGGGGTGGGAGGAAGGGATGCGTGAGAGGAAGAACAGGTTAGAGAGGCAGAGACAGGTTGGACTGGTTTTGGGATGCAGTGGGTGGAGGGGAAGAGCTGGGCTGGTTGTGTGGTGCAGTGGGGGGAGGGGACGAACTGGGCTGGTTTAGGGATGCGGTGGGGGAAGGGGAGATTTTGAAACTGGTGAAGTCCACATTGATACCATTAGGCTGCAGGGTTCCCAGGCGGAATATGAGTTGCTGTTCCTGCAACCTTCGGGTGGCATCATTGTGGCACTGCAGGAGGCCCATGATGGACATGTCATCTAAAAGAATGGGAGGGGGAGTGGAAATGGTTTGCGACATTTTATTATCTTGGATTCTCCAGCATCTGCAGTTCCCATTATCTCTAATTTAAAAGGTACCCCTCTCTTAAGAATATAGGCTGCACATAATGTATAAACATAGAGGGACTATAGGCCTTGTTCTCTAGTTGCTCATTTCCACACAATTACAGTTTCCACCTATTGTGAGCATACCCAATTCTTTGCTACTACCTTCCATCTCCCATCACTCCCTCCTTGGGATGTCTCTTCTTAGATAACCCAAAGTTTTCACTTTTTCCAAGATGCTGTCAATTTCTTCTCCAAAGTTTACAATGCAGTTTCCTACTGAAGTCTAGAGGCTGGCAATTTAGTAGCAGTTTTTATTATTATTTAATTTGACCATAGGATGAAAATGGGTTTGAAATATGTGCTATTCTCATAAGGCTGGTTAGAGAGGTGAAGTATTAAAATAACATTTTTCAACTGATTGATGATCGTGGTGAGTGCAACATGCCTGAAACAAATCTAACCACTACAGGTTTAACACTCAGGTGTGGATCAGATACAATTTTCCAGCAGTGGTATATGTAGCCTGCATTGTCCAATTTTATGCTGACACTGTGAAATGCACTGCTGGCAGAGAAGTTTGCAGGGAACATGCCTTTCGGATCTAGAAGGAGAATGCCTAGATTCTCTGCAGCAATGATAAACCATGTAGAGGGGGGCCAGAGGAATGTAATGCCATGCAACCACAAAGATGAGCTATGCCGGCATGTCTTCCCATTTTGTACTGCTATGCTCTTCTTCTTCCTTTTTCCTTGTTCAGACCAAGAGGATTCTTAGCAAGTTGGTCATGCCAAAACACACTTGCTCCTGGTGGCTGCAGTAAGGGGAAGTAGCACAGCACTTGGATTTTTAGTAAAACACTCAGAGGTTTGAGAGTATATATTAGTAGAATGTTATTGAAGTCTTGAAAGTGTCCCAGAAAGTGTCCCAACAGGGTTAAGGTCGTGTTCAAAGTCCTGCTAGCAAATGAACATGAAGTGGTGAGTAGCGTTTTAATTTATTGTTTAAAATCCACATTCTTACCTTTCTAACACTCAAACATCTGTGTATTGGGAAGGGCATTTGAGACAAACATTATCCACGAAAATGCTCTACAGTCTGTTTAATGAGTGCTGGCAGGCCCTTTAACTGTCCATGTATCCATTTCTGTAGCACACTTCTCTTTTTGCCAAGGTGAAGTCTTTTTACTTGAAGACCTCAGTTTAGCAATATTTATCAGCTAAAGTATCTGGTAAAATTGCCGTTTCGAGTACTATGGCAAAACTGGTCTGCAGAATGGCATGTTCTGTTTTTTAATTGTTAAATGTATGGGACTAATCTGTTTACTTTCTCTTGCCAGTAAAGGCTCATTGGGCTAAAAGGTCTACTGTACCATTTAGTAGCTTTGATTTTATCGAATAATGTTGTCAAGGTTGATGAATAGAAAGTTCTCAAAAATTAATCAATAAATTGTTGAAAAAGGTTTCCATATTCCAGAGACCTCCTTCTCCGCCTATTCCAACTGTCAAGAAACAGATCGATATTCAGAAAAATGATATGCCTGCTGTTAGTGGCTCTCCACAGGAATTAAACTTGGTACGTTATTTCAGTTCTTCTTACTCTGTTCAATAATAATTAATACTGTGCTTTTTATAGCGATTTACAACAAGTTTCCTATTTTCTTGTCTAGTCTTGCTGGTAGTCCAATGTGCTTTGATTTTGCAATTAGGATTGCAGAATTTTGGAAGATTTGTTAGAAACTTTGATATTTAGGGAGAGAATTAAAAGTTAAATATTAAATTATTTCAGCTCTATTCAATTTGATATCTAACTTCATGTGTTAGGATGAAAGTCTTTCCCTATGTGATAAAAGTAAAAGTTGAGGCAGTACAAGAGATAATTTAATCTCATATCGAAAGTAGGAATCCTTAACCTATTTAATGGAAAGTTATTCATAACCATCACTAGATTTGTAGTTTTATTTGGGAAATAATTTTTCATGATGGAACTAAATTGAAATAGTTACTCAGTAGTAGCTAGTTACAAAGATGGTGACTGAGAGTCTTTGGGAATCATGAAACAATGTGGGTCAAAAAAAAGAAGTGATGGATGAATGGAAATTTCTGCAGGGTAGATTACAAAGTTTGGTTGAGCTAATTTATGGTGAATATTATAGAAAGCATTCCAACAGTAGAGTCTGAAGCTGGCAAAACCATGCATGAAAGTTTTGCAAGGAGATGGGCTAAATTGGGCAAGATTGCAGCAATTTTAGCTATGAAGTGGGGACGAGACTGGAAGCTCATCTTGGAGTCAAATAGTACTCTGAAATTGAAAACAGGCTGATAGTGTCTGCGAGGGAGAGATGAAATCAGTTGCAACATTATAGAATTTGTGACTACATGCTGAAGTCAAGATATTCCTGATGTGCAGTCAAAGAAAATTGTAGCTCAGGGCATGAAGTTGAACAACACTCAGGCAATATAGCCACCTGACAAAGGGGCAGTCCTCTGAAAGCTTGTGAATTTAAATAAACCTGTTTCAGTATAACCTGGTGTTGTGTGACTTGTGACTCGTCAACCCAATAAAACATCGGCTTCTCCAAACATCATGGCTACAATACATAAGCTGAAAGAAGTAGAGGGGCATGTGCTTGGGCATCATCATCAGTAGTTGTATGTGTGTTTTAAAAACTAACAAAGGGTGATCAAAAAGGTTGATAAAATGGGAAAAAGTAATATATTAAAACAGTAAACTAGTTCAAAATCTAAAAAGACATAGATGGGTTAAATGAATGGGTAATAAGACAGCAGATAGAGTATAATGTAGGGAAGTGTGAAGTTATTCGCTTTGTTCAGATAATAGAGAAACAGCAGAGATAGTGGGAACTGTCGATGCTGGACAATCTGAGATAACAAGATGTAGAGCTGGATGAACACAGCAGGCCGAGCAGGAAAGCTGACAATTTGGGTCTGGACCCTTCTTCAGTTTTAAAAAAAACCCTTTCTGAAGAAGGGTCCAGACCCAAAATGTAAGCTTTCTTGCTCCTCTGATGCTGGTTGGCCTGCTGCGTTCATCTAGCTCTACACCTTGTTATATCAGAGAAACAGCAGACCTTTTTTTGAAAGGTGTGAAACTTGTAATTGTTGTTATTCAAAGAGTTTTTGATGTGCTTGTTCAAAGAATGCAGGAAGCTAGCATGCAATGAGGAGGAGAAACTGCAAGATGGTGTTTATTACTGGGGGATTTGAGTACCAAGGTAAAGCAGCATTTTCTTTAGAATTTGAGTTTTGTTGAGATGACATCTGGAATACTTTGTGCAGTTTTAGAACATAGAACATAGAACAGTACAGCACAGACAGGCCCTTCAGCCCACAATGTTGTGCCGACCATTGATCCTCATGGATGCACCCTCAAATTTCTGTGACCATATGCATGTCCAGCAGTCTCTTAAATGACCCCAATGACCTTGCTTCCACAACTGCTGCTGGCAACGCATTCCATGCTCTCACAACTCTCTGCGTAAAGAACCTGCCTCTGACATCCCCTCTATACTTTCCACCAACCAGCTTAAAACTATGACCCCTCGTGCTAGCCATTTCTGCCCTGGGAAATAGTCTCTGGCTATCGACTCTATCTATGCCTCTCATTATCTTGTATACCTCAATTAGGTCCCCTCTCCTCCTCCTTTTCTCCAATGAAAAGAGACCGAGCTCAGTCAACCTCTCTTCATAAGATAAGCCCTCCAGTCCAGGCAGCATCCTGGTAAACCTCCTCTGAACCCTCTCCAAAGCATCCACATCTTTCCTATAATAGGGCGCCCAGAACTGGACGCAGTATTCCAAGTGCGGTCTAACCAAAGTTTTATAGAGCTGCAACAAGATCTCACGACTCTTAAACTCAATCCCCCTGTTAATGAAAGCCAAAACACCATATGCTTTCTTAACAACCCTGTCCACTTGGGTGGCCATTTTAAGGGATCTATGTATCTGCACACCAAGATCCCTCTGTTCCTCCACGCTGCCAAGAATCCTATCCTTAATCCTGTACTCAGTTTTCAAATTCGACCTTCCAAAATGCATCACCTCGCATTTATCCAGGTTGAACTCCATCTGCCACCTCTCAGCCCATCTCTGCATCCTGTCAATGTCCCGCTGCAGCCTACAACAGCCCTCTATACTGTCAACGACACCTCCGACCTTTGTGTCGTCTGCAAACTTGCTGACCCATCCTTCAATTCCCTCGTCCAAGTCATTAATAAAAATTACAAACAGTAGAGGCCCAAGGACAGAGCCCTGTGGAACCCCACTCACCACTGACTTCCAGGCAGAATATTTTCCTTCTACTACCACTCGCTGTCTTCTGTTGGCCAGCCAATTCTGTATCCAAGCAGCTAAGTTCCCCTGTATCCCATTCCTCCTGACCTTCTGAATGAGCCTTCCATGGGGAACCTTATCAAATGCCTTACTGAAGTCCAGTTTTGACCTTCACATTTAGAAAAAGTACTTGCAAAAGGAGCAGTACAGCAAACATGAACTGAATTAGTTCAGAAGAAAGATCACTGGATCTGAAACATTAACTCTGATTTCTCTCCACAGAGGCTGACAGACCTGCTGTGATTTTCCAGCAATTTGTACTTTTGTCTGTTAACTAAATTAGTTCCTGGGAATTAACCTATGATGAGAGACTGAGTAAATTTGATTTTTATGTTTTGGAGTTTTGAAGATTGTGATGGGATCTCATTAAAATGTGCAAAATTCTGAAGGAGCTTAATAGAGTAGACACTGAGATTGTTTCTGCTGGTCAGGGACTTTAAAGCACTGGTGTGGTCACAGGATGATGGTATTTATTTGGAATTGAGATGAACAGATGGTACTTGATTATTTAACACGTTGTAAACTGAGATGGGCTGGTTTTTGATGTCTGAGGGAATCGAAGACAATGGGGAGTAGGTCGGAAAATAGAATTGAAACCCAGAATTAGCTATGATCGTATTGAATATTGCTGTAGCTTTAATGGGCCACACTGTATTGTGGCTGCTTTTTCTTGTGTCATGAAAATTGATCTTGTACTGGTGCACTGTATACTTTTCTGTGCACGAACCTCTTAGAACGGCCCCAATCAAAGTAAAACCAGAAACAAAGATCACCTCCTCTATGTTAGTAATGTTCCCCATAAGCTTAAAAAAAGCTCGCAGTTCAGAAATTTCAGATGCCTTGATGTACAGTTGTCTACCTTGCTAGGTAATAAATCCAATAGGAATGGCAAATGGGGTTTAGTTTAGGTAAATGTGAAGTGTTGTGTTTTGGTACCTATTATCTCCCTATCTATCCAAACTTGTAATTATTGCATTCCGTAAGGGCTGCAGCATACCATCCACCGCCACCAACTTCAGAGCAGTTGAAATGGGCAGTAAATTCTGGCCTCATCAGAGATATTCATATTCCCATGAATCCCATCCCATATCAGAAATTGAGATGTTGAAATGGGGAATAGCACTTGAAATGAGAGAGATGCCACTTTAAAGCAAAAATACCTTAAAAGGAGAGACTTAAAACTATGACTACCCTGTAACAGGTAAGTTTTATTTAGAACATAATAGCAAATTACTGCAAACAAAGATTTTTCTCATTGATTATATTCTTCTTTGGACATTTATTGATTAAAAATGTTGGAACTTAACTATTGAAGAAAAAGAAACATACAGAGCATACAGGCAATAACCATGATATAAATAACAAGAGAAATTTTATTGTGAAGATTTTTCAAGGATTAATAGCCAAAGTAGTGTGTGCCATTTTTCGGTTTTAAAAAAAATGTTAAATTTATTTTGATAAAGTCATAAAGGCTTTTGCTGCTGAGGGCAATTGCTGCTGGAGCTCATTCTATCAAGATTATTTTAGTAAAAACTTCATAATTTGATAAACTAACAAACACCAGATCCTAAACTTATAAAGCCACAACTCAAAATTGGAAAAACCAAGAACACAACTTGGAAACATGTTAATTAACTATTTCACTGCGCTAAATTAAAATGTTAAACTGTGCTTCTTTGAATAATTTGTTATCTTGAATTGTCTTAAAAATGATATTGCTTTATAGGATCATCCACAGTCAGGAACCGAGTCACCACCAGTTCCTGCTAGACGAAACCAGCTTCGAGCATTTGGTAAAAGCATTCACATGGATGTATATTTTGTTTACTGTGCTGTATATCACAACTTTTGCCATAGAAAGATGTTAGATATATGATTCAAGCTTAATGAGAAGTCAGAAAACCCATTATGCAAAAATATAAATTTGCTTAAATGTAGTTTGATCCTGCTCTATGTTTACTCAATCTATTTGAATTTGTAGATGGAAGCAAAGTATTGCAGAGTGGCACTGGTTAACTGTGATTGGTTTAAACTGTGGCAGATGGAAAAAGATGGGGTGTTTAAAAAAAAAAGTGAGATTTCCCTGGGAGACCAAAGAGATAGAGTAAGATGTCAGTTGGATAATACGAATGAGAACCAGGCTAAATATGGAAATTTTACGGGTTTGTGAATGAAGAAACATGAACAGCAAAGACGGCGTACACAAAAAGACTGATAGCCAGCCTTAAAGGGAATCCATACATCTTTCTGCAGGCATATAAATAATTAAAGTACATAAAAGGAGGAGGAGGGCCAATTAGGGACCAAATAAGGAATTTTTACATGGAGACCGAGAATATGGCTGAGGTACTCAATGAATACTTTGCATGTGTCTTTCCTCAGAGGAACTTTGGACCAGTTTAAAGCCACTGATTTAGTCATTCTGCTGCAGTTGGATGAGAATTTGTCAAAGGAGATTGATCCCAAAGACATTTAATACATTTATTTCAAGGGAGTTAGTGACAAGTTCTGGATTCCTATCCCTGATCTCCAAATAATAATCCAAAGCCTATTGCATTCGTATATTTTAACTGTGCGCACCTACAAATATAAGTTCTCCCCAAATCACTGTTATATTCATTGTAAGAGACCATTTTCTTTAAAAGTGATTAACCACGTTGTTACTTCACAATTCATAACATTTTAATCTTAAAATAAACGTAAGTGGAATTAGGTGGAATACCATTACTTCCCAAAAACTGCTTTAAGTCATTGATAATGGGAACTGCAGATGCTGGAGAATCCAAGATAATAAAACGTGAGGCTGGATGAACACAGCAGGCCCAGCAGCTGGTTGTGTGGTGCACTGGCGGGAGGGGACGAACTGGGCTGGTTTTGGGATGCGGTGGGGGAAGGGGAGATTTTGAAGCTGGTGAAGTCCACATTGATACCATTAGGCTGCAGGGTTCCCAAGTGGAATATGAGTTGCTGTTCCTGCAACCTTCGGGTGGCATCATTGTGGCACTGCAGGAGGCCCATGATGGACATGTCATCTAAATAATGGGAGGGGTGTGGAAATATTATTGCAAACTGAGCGGAGGTGTTCTGCAAAGCGGTCCCCAAGCCTCCGCTTGGTTTCCCCAATGTAGAGGTAGCCACACCGGGTACAGTTGATGCAGTATACCACATTGGCAGATGTGCAGGTGAACCTCTGCTTAATGTGGAAAGTCATCTTGGGGCCTGGGATAGGGGTGAGGAAGGAGGTGTGGGGGCAAGTGTAGCATTTCCTGCGGTTGCAGGGGAAGGTGCCGGGTGTGGTGGGGTTGGAGGGCAGTGTGGAGCGAACAAGGGAGTCACGGAGAGAGTGGTCTCTCCGGAAAGCAGACAGGGGTGGGGATGGAAAAATGTCTTGGATGGTGGGGTCGGATTGTAGATGGTGGAAGTGTCGGAGGATGATGCGTTGTATCCGGAGGTTGGTGGGGTGGTGTGTGAGAACGAGGGGGATCCTCTTGGGGCGGTTGTGGCGGGGGCGGGGCGTGAGGGATGTGTTGCGGGAAATGCGGGAGACGCGGGCAAGGGCGTTCTCGACCACTGTAGGTGGAAAGTTGCGGTCCTTGAAGAACTTGGACATCTGGGATGTGCGGGAGTGGAATGCCTCATCGTGGGAGCAGATGCGGCAGACGCGGAGGAATTGGGAATAGGGGATGGAATTTTTGCAGGAGGGTGGGTGGGAGGAGGTGTATTCTTGGTAGCTGTGGGAGTCGGTGGGCTTGAAATGGACATCAGTTACAAGCTGGTTGCCTGAGTTGGAGACTGAGAGACCCAGGAAGGTGAGGGATGTGCTGGAGATGGCCCAGGTGAATTGAAGGTTGGGGTGGAAGGTGTTGGTGAAGTGGACGAATACCAGTCACGATTGGACATAGAACAGTTTTTCCGCCACCTTCGCCTCCACGCCTACTTCTTCAACCGGGAACCTAATCCTCCCTCCACTGACCCCTTCACCCGCTTCCAACACAAGTCCTCCTCCTGGACACCACCCCCAGGCCTCCTACCTTCCCTCGACCTCTTCATCTCTAACTGCCGTCGAGATATTAACCGCCTCAACCTCTCCACCCCTCTCACCCACTCCAACCTCTCCCCTGCAGAACGGGCAGCCCTCCGCTCCAACCCCAACCTCACCATCAAACCCGCAGACAAGGGTGGCGCAGTGGTAGTATGGCGCACTGACCTCTACATCGCCGAGGCCAGACGCCAACTCTCCGACACCACCTCCTACCGCCCCCTCGATCATGACCCCACACCCGAGCACCAAACCATCATCTCCAACACCATTCATGACCTCATCACCTCAGGGGACCACAGCCTCCAACCTCATTGTTCCCCAACCCCACATGGCCCATTTCTATCTCCTTCCCAAAATCCACAAACCTGCCTGCCCTAGTTGACCCATCGTCTCAGCCTGCTCCTGCCCCACCAAACTCATCTCCACCTATCTGGACTCCATTTTCTCCCCTTTGGTCCAGGAACTCCTTACCTACATCCGTGACACCACCCACACCCTCCACCTCCTCCAGGACTTCCAATTCCCTGGCCCCCAACACCTCATTTTCACCATGGACGTCCAGTCCCTATACACCTGCATTCCTCATGCAGATGGCCTCAAGGCCCTCCGCTTCTTCCTGTCCCGCAGGCCCGACCAGTCCCCCTCCACCAACACCCTCATCCACCTAGCCGAACTCGTCCTCACCCTCAACAACTTCTCTTTCGATTCCTCCCACTTCCTACAGACTGAGGGGGTGGCCATGGGCACCCGCATGGGCCCCAGCTATGCCTGCCTCTTTGTAGGATACGTGGAACAGCCCCTCTTCCGCACCTACACAGGCCCCAAACCCCACCTCTTCCTCAGTTACATTGACTGTATCGGCGCCGCCTCTTGCTCCCCAGAGGAGCTCGAACAGTTCATCCACTTCACCAACACCTTCCACCCCAACCTTCAGTTCACCTGGGCCATCTCCAGCACATCCCTCACCTTCCTGGACCTCTCAGTCTCCATCTCAGGCAACCAGCTAGAAACTGATGTCCATTTCAAGCCCACCAACTCCCACAGCTACCTAGAATACACCTCCTCCCACCCACCCACCTGCAAAAATTCCATCCCCTCTTCCCAATTCCTCCGCCACTGCCGCACCTGCTCCCACGATGAGGCATTTCACTCCCGCACATCCCAGTTGTCCAAGTTCTTCAAGGACCGCAACTTTCTCCCCACAGTGGTCGAGAACACCCTTGACCGCGTCTCCCGCATTTCCCGCAACACATCCCTCACGCCCCGCCCCCGCCACAACCGCCCCAAGAGGATCCCCCTCGTTCTCACACACCACCCCACCAACCTCCGGATACAACGCATCATCCTCCGACACTTCCGCCATCTACAATCCGACCCCACCATCCAAGACATTTTTCCATCCCCACCCCTGTCTGCTTTCCGGAGAGACCACTCTCTCCGTGACTCCCTTGTTCGCTCCACACTGCCCTCCAACCCCACCACACCCGGCACCTTCCCTGCAACCGCAGGAAATGCTACACTTGCCCCCACACCTCCTTCCTCACCCCTATCCCAGGCCCCAAGATGACTTTCCACATTAAGCAGAGGTTCACCTGCACATCTGCCAATGTGGTATACTGCATCCACTGTACCCGGTGTGGCTACCTCTACATTGGGGAAACCAAGCGGAGGCTTGGGGACCGCTTTGCAGAACACCTCCGCTCGGTTCGCAATAAACAACTGCACCTCCCAGTTGCAAACCATTTCCACTCCCCCTCCCATTCTTTAGATGACGTGTGCATCATGGGCCTCCTGCAGTGCCACAATGATGCCACCCGAAGGTTGCAGGAACAGCAACTCATATTCTGCTTGGGAACCCTGCAGCCCAATGGTATCAATGTGGACTTCACCAGCTTCAAAATCTCCCCTTCCCCCACCGCATCCCAAAACCAGCCCAGTTCGTCCCCTCCCCCCACTGCACCACACAACCAGCCCAGCTCTTCCCCTCCACCCACTGCATCCCAAAACCAGTCCAACCTATCTCTGCCTCCCTAACCTGTTCTTCCTCTCACCCATCCCTTCCTCCCACCCCAAGCCGCACCTCCATCTCCTACCTACTAACCTCATCCCACCTCCTTGACCTGTCCGTCTTCCCTGGACTGACCTGTCCCCTCCCTACCTCCCCACCTATACTCTCCTCTCCACCTATCTTCTTTTCTCTCCATCTTCGGTCCGCCTCCCCCTCTCTCCCTATTTATCCCAGAACCCTCACCCCAGCCCCCTCTCTGATGAAGGGTCTGGGCCCGAAACGTCAGCTTTTGTGCTCCTGAGATGCTGCTGGGCCTGCTGTGTTCATCCAGCCTCACATTTTATTATCTTAAGTCACTGATTCTGTTCTCTCTTCACCAAAGCATACTTTTCCCCATTTCCCAGATGTACTTTCTCCTTTCATTTTTCAATTAATTTACAAGGACAATGTGTTTCTGCGAGCTTAACCCTTTAGGGTCACAAGAACCATCTACTGTCCAGACTCGTAAAGACACTAACTTGTTTGTTTGTTGATGTGAACAATTTATTGATCTGTTTTCCTCACTGTTCACAGCATTTTTCAGCAAAGAAAACACTCTAAGTTTAAACACAAACAAGTTGACTCTTGCACATGTTGGGTCAATCTAAATGTCATACCTCCTTACTTAATAAATTTAAAATTGGACCAAGGGATATTGAAAGATTGAGAGTGGAACTGCTTGTAATTTTCAGTCTTCCCTAGATCACAGGGGATAATCCTAGGAATTGTGCCCTTGTTCAGAAAGGTTACAAGGATAAGACCAATTACAGTCCAGTCAGTTCAGCTTTAGTGGTGGAGAAGCTTCTAAAAATATTTGGTGTAGAATTAATTGTCAAGTGGTGAGTTGATTAGCAAGCTCCCAGCGTGAAAATCTAAAGGGGATTTTTTTTTAAAATTGGATTTTGAACTTGGAATTTTTTGAAAGAGTAACAGTAAAGCTTAATAAGGGTGATGCTGTTGATGCATTTGATATAGTGCCTCAACAGATTTGTGAGAAACGTTGCAGCTCATGAATTGAAAAGAACAGTGACAACATTGATACAAAATTGATTGAGTAATAGGAAACAGAATAATGGTCAATGGCTGTAAACGACAACTTTCCACTGTACTCGTTTGAATACACGTGACAATAAAGCTAATTCAATTCGGATGTTTTTTGGGTGGAAGAAGATTTGTAGTGGAGGTCCTTAGGGTATAGTATTGTGACATTTGCTTTTCCTTGTGAACAGGGGAAGTTCCAAAATTTGTGGATAATACTGAAGTTTGAACAACTGAGGATTAATGAACTCTGAGATTTTTGAAGTTGTTACAAACAAAATTGACAGAGGAAACGCATTGGACATAGTGTACTTAGATTTATAGAAGGCTTTTGATAAAGTCCTCCTCCTGAGCAAAAGTAAATCAAATGGGATAGAAGGTAACTCACTGGCACGGATTGATGATTGGCTAATGCCCAGAAAACAGAGATTATTTAAAACTGAAGATAATAAAATGTGAGGCTGGATGAACACAGCAGGCCAAGCAGCATCTCAGGAGCACAAAAGCTGACGTTTCGGGCCTAGACCCTTCATCAGACTACGAAACGTCAGCTTTTGTGCTCCTGAGATGCTGCTTGGCCTGCTGTGTTCATCCAGCCTCACATTTTATTATCTTGGAATTCTCCAGCATCTGCAGTTCCTATTATCTCTTATTTAAAACTGGATTATTCTTGGGCTTGTGGCTGTGACTATTGGGATACTGTAAGGAACAATGCTTTGGCACCAGCTGTTCACTATCAGTTTCAATGGTTTGGAATTGAGGACCAAATGTAATATTTCTAAATTTGTGTGTGTGTGTGTTGGGGGGGGGGGGGGGGGGGGCAGGGGGCAGGGGGGGTGGTGAGGATTGTGTGTGGGGGGGTGGTGAGGATTGTGTGTGTGGCGGCGGGGAGGATTGTGTGTCTGTGTCGGGGGTGGGAGGATTGTGTGCGTGTGTGGGGGGGAGAGGATTGTGTGAGTGTGTGGGGGGGAGAGGATTGTGTGCGTGTGTGGCGGGGAGAGGATTATGCGTGTGTTGGGGGGGAGAGGATTGTGTGTGTGTGCGTGTGTTGGGGGGGAGAGGATTGTGTGTGTGTGTGGGAGGGGAGAGGATTGTGTGTGTGTGTGTGTGTGTGTGGGGGGGGGAGAGGATTGTGTGTGTGTGTGTGTGTGTGTGTGTGTGTGTGTGGGGGGAGAGGATTGTGTGTGTGCGGGGGGGGAGAGGATTGTGTGTGTGCGGGGGGGGGAGAGGATTGTGTGTGTGCGGGGGGGGGAGAGGATTGTGTGTGTGCGCGGGGGGGGGAGAGGATTGTGTGTGTGCGGGGGGGGGAGAGGTTTGTGTGTGTGCGGGGGGGAGAGGTTTGTGTGTGTGTGGGGCGGGGGGAGGAGAGGTTTGTGTGTGTGTGGGGCGGGGGGAGGATTGTGTGTGTGGGTATGTGTTGGGGGGGAGGATTGTGTGTGTGTGTGTTGGGGGGGAGGATTGTGTGTGTGTGTGGTGGGGGGGAGGATTGTGTGTGTGTGGTGGGGGGGAGGGTTGTGTGTGTGTGTGTGTGGGGGGGGAGGATTGTGTGTGGGAGGATTGTGTGTGTGTGTGGGGAGGTGGAGGAGGATTGTGTGTGTTTGTGTGGGGGGGGGAGAGGATTGTGTGTGTGTGTGTGTGGGGGTGGGGGGGAGGATTGTGTGTGTGTGTGTGTGTGTGGGGGGGGAGGATTTTGTGTGTGTGTGTGTGTGTGTGTGTCTGTGGGTGGGCGGGGGAGGGTTGTGAGTGTGCGTGTGGGGGCGGAGTATTGTGTGTGTGGGGGGGGTGGGGGAGGAGTTTGTGTGTGTGTGTGTGTGTGTCAGAGGCGGCAGTGTGTGTGTGTGTGTGTGTGTGTCAGAGAGGCGGTGGGGTGTGTGTGTGTGTCAGAGAGGCGGTGGGGTGTGTGTTTGTGTGTGTGTCAGAGAGGCAGCGGGGTGTGTGTGTGTCTGTGTGTATGTGGGGAGGTGGAGGAGGATTGTGTGTGTGGGGGAGGTGGGAGGATTGTGTGTGTGTGTGGCGGGGGGGAGGAGGATTGTGTTTGTGTGGGGGGGGGAGAGGAGTGTGTTTGTGTGGGGGGGGGAGAGGAGTGTGTGTGTTTGTGTGGGGGGGGGAGAGGAGTGTGTGTGTGTGTGTGTGTGGGGGGGGGGAGAGGAGTGTGTGTGTGGGGGGGGGGGAGAGGAGTGTGTGTGTGTGGGGGGTGAGAGGATTATGCGTGTGTTGGGGGGGAGAGGATTGTGTGTGTGTGTGGGGGGGGTCAGGATTGTGTGTGTGTGTGTTGGGGGGGAGAGGATTGTGTGTGTGTGTGTGTGTGTGTGTGTGTGGGGGGGGGAGAGGATTGTGTGTGTGTGTGTGTGTGTGTGTGGGGGGGGGGGGGAGAGGATTGTGTGTGTGTGTGTGTGTGTGTGTGGGGGGGGAGAGGATTGTGTGTGTGTATGTGTGTGTGTGTGTCGCGGGGGGAGGATTGTGATTGTGTGTGGGGGGGTGGAGGGTTGTGTGTGGGGGGGTGGAGGGTTGTGTGTGGGGGGGGGAGGATTGTGTGTGGGGGGGAGGATTGTGTGTGTGGGGGAGGTGGGAGGAATGTGTGTGTGTGGGGGGGGGAGAGGATTGTGTTTGTGTGGGGGGGGGAGAGGATTGTGTGTGTGTGTGTGCGGGGGGGAGAGGATTGTGTGTGTGTGGGGGGGAGAGGATTGTGTGTGTGTGGGGGGGAGAGGATTGTGTGTGTTTGCGGGGGGAGAGGATTGTGTGTGTGGGGGGGGGAGAGGATTGTGTGTGTGGGGGGGGGAGAGGATTGTGTGTGTGGGGGGGAGAGGATTGTGTGTGTGCGTGT